>NC_068359.1:2763025-2930525 GCF_020536995.1 Dreissena polymorpha | reverse complement strand
AAATGCATGTTAGTTAACTGACGTAGTTGGAAATTTGCTACTGTCAATTGATTATATATACACCATTTAGATACAATTTGTTTACATAGTTTACTGATTACCATTCAAAGTGTTACATGTATCGTTTTATTTTGACAGATACAATTAGTATGTAATCTTGTTTTTGGATAAATTACAATACCGACCGACTTGACCTTGAAAAAAATATTTCGGTAATACGCCTTCTTACTATACAATGTTTTAAATTTCGGGCGTTCACAGATATTATGAAAACTACGTTACTATAAGCACTCAAGTAATGTTGACTGACGAAAATGCATGTTAGTAAACTGACGTTGTTGGAAATTTGCTACTGTCAATCGATTATATATATATGCGGCATTATGCGGCGTCTCATCCTGGTTTACGCTGTTGGCCAAGGCCTTTTTTCTAGACGCTAGGCATAAATGGGTTAAACTTATGCTCAACACAGAGTATTTAAGGGAACCAACCATAATAATTGGCTTATCTTTGTGTTCCGTACACTAAATAATAAACATTATGTAAATGTTGCGCACACCAAATCAAAGGGAGGGATACAAAATACAAAGTATACATTTCGCGCACACACCTATGCTGCAAAACCGTCATAAAACCATCCACAAAGCGGGGCAGTTCAATGATCACTTATACTCGTCTAGACGGAACGATAAACAAAGCAAATCAACACATAATATGAACAAAAGCCACGAGCATGATTCAGCCTTTTTCTGAATAAAAACTAATAACAGTCCCCGTAATTTGTGACAAAAAGTATCTTTGAATAAAATGTATTTGATCGATATTAATTTAATGAATGAAATTCTCTAGGAACCCACATCAAAGCGGAAACACCATTAGTATGCACGGTTGTCAACAGAACATCTGGCCCGTATCAGTATTAACTGCGGTTTCCATGCAAGTGTGTTTCGATCTTGCATACAACCTTTCACATTAGGTGATTTTGATTCGCGCATTGTTACATCTGTTTAAATCCCCTTTCATCACGGCGCGGGTAGAAGATCAAAACAACATTAAACTACCTGATCTAATTCAGCGTTTCATGCTTCGCTCCTAGTGGAACCTAAATCACATCAATGTAAAAAATATTGGTATAATGTTAATCTGTGCATACAATCCACACGAGCGTCGCGGTTTTGATATTTGGATTATAAACCTGAAAGGATGGTTGTTTCCTGTTCCTCTCACTTTTTTGTGGTATTTGGTCGAGTAGACCGATACAAATTCTTACATCTGGTATGATTATAAAAGAAGTATTAATTTATTAAACAGAGATTGATATATCTCTATAAACCATCGGAAAGCATACAATAAAATCTAGTTTTCATTAAACATTAGTTTTTCCGCAACGCACACAGTCATTAAACTAGAGCTTTGTCACAGACGTGACGTATACCCCCACATGCTGCATTGACACTGAATATTTTGCATGCTGTCTTCAAAAAACAAGAGAGGCTTATTGATGGCGATTTTTAAGAATTATTATGCCATTATCATTTATGGCCATTTTGACCTTTGAACTCTTGAATTCTTTCGCATGACACGCCGTCGTATGATTGTGAACAAAATTAATGTACAGAGTCATTTTAAAATCTCACAATGAATGACATATTTATGGCCCGGACAAGCTCATTTATGGCTATTTTTTTACTTTTGAACTCAAAGCGTGACCTTGACCTAAGGGATATCGACGTAATTCTTTCACATGACACACCGTCTAATGATTTTGAACAAATGTACCAAGTTGTTTAAAAATCTCACAATGAATGAGATAGTAATGGCCAGGACAAGATCATTTATCGCCATTTTTGACCTTTGAACTCCAAGTGTGACCTTGACCTTGGAGATATCGACGTAATTCTTTCGCATGACACACCGTTCAATGATTTTGAACAAATGTACCGAGTAATTGTAAAAGATCATAGTGAATGCCATAGTTATGGCCCGGACAAGATCATTTATGGCCATTTTTTACCTTTGAACTCAAAGTGTGACCTTGACCTAAGGGATATGGACGTAATTCTTTCACATGACACAACCATCGAATGATTGTGAACAAATGTACCGAGTAATTGTAAAAGATCTCAGTGAATGACATAGTTATGGCCCGGACAAGATCATTTATCGCCATTTTTGACCTTTGAACTCCAAGTGTGACCCTGACGACGTAATTCTTTCACATGACACTCCGTCCTAATGATGGTGAACAAATGTGCCAAATGATTTTTAAATCTCACAATGAATGACATAGTTATGCCCCGGACAAGTTCATGTATGGCCATATTTTACCTTTTGAACTCAAAGTGTGACATTGACCTTGGAGATATCGACATAATTCTTTCGCATGACACACCGTCCAATGATGGTGAACACATGTGCCAAATGATTTTAAATATAACAATAAATGATATAGTTATGGCCCGGACTACTTTCGGCTTAAAACGCACTAAGTGACCCCGTGACCTAGTTTTTGAACCGGCATGATCCATATGCAAACTTGACCTAGACATCATATAGATACAACTTCTGATAAAGTTTGGTGAAAATCGGATTAAATTTTCGGGACAGACCGACATACAGACCGGCAGACCGACCGACAAAGTGATGGTAATGGGGTACAATAAGCGAGACGTACACAATAATTACAAGTCTTTAAAAAAAATCAAATTGTGAGTGCAGTTGTTAGTGGCAACTTTTAGAGGGTTTAATAGTCTGTGTTATTTTTACAAAAAGATTCGAAACCAATGAGCCAGTTTGGGCTGGCTTAGGATAGTTAATGACCTAGACTGTTGTTTCGAGAAATTCTTGGAACCTTAATTTCGACAGTGACTCACATCGCTTTAGCTTATTACACGCTTTCTTAAATTCTATGGTTATTTTTCTAAGAATAAAAAAGTGGCTGTCTCAAGAACTATAGACCGCACCCACATAGCCCATCATGTGTAGGAAATATGCCATTGGAAATAAATTGGCAATACATTCAAGTGCAAACATTTATATACTTCTACAGTTTAAGTTTAAAAGCGAAAATTTCTTTTTATGACAATTTTAAAACGCCTTTTAATAAAGAAAATTAGCAATGCTCTTCTTGAAAACGATTTATTTTAAGTTCCTCCATATAAATCACATAAGCAATAAAATAAAATTGTAATTAGCATTTAATTTATTTACTCCAAACGAACGTCAATTGGTAATCGATTATCAAATTAGAACATTTACATTTCGGAAGACGATTATTTAACACTTCTGATTCATCCGCATCCCCTCAACATCTGTTTGTAGAAGCGCAAAAGGCACGTGTTGACAGCAAGTGTTGTTGATGCAGATAACAATAATACGCACATTTGAGCCTTGTTCTGAGAAAACTGGGCTTAATGCATGTGCGTAAAGTGTCATCCCAGATTAGCCTGTGCAGTCCGCACAGGCTAATCAGGGACGACACTTTCCGCCTAAACTTGATTTTCGGTAAGGAAGGACTTCCTTGTAACTAATAATACCATACAAGCGGAAATTGTCGTCCCTGATTAGCCTGTGCGGACTGCACATGCTAATCTGGGGCGACCCTTACGCACATGCATTAAGCCCAGTTTTCTCACAACGCGGCTCATTTTAAGATGTGCCACAGAAAAAATGGCGCTGGGCATAAAACAAAAGCTACACAACTAATAAAACATGTGCGAGAATAAATGAAACACTGCCTAATAATTGGATACTGTGTGAACATGTACTGAAATAAGAGCTTCAACACAGAATAGACGTTCATGTATAAAGCACTATTGCAAAACATGCTACGCAGGCTTCAATAAGAATATCTTTGAACATATAATATTTTAAATTAAATAACAGTTTGATTACTACTTTGATTAATACTGTCGTGTTGATTTATATGTATATCCTATGGAATATGGATCCTATGGAATATGTTACTTATATTGACTAAAATATACAATACATTTTTTGTGAGAGAATGCGTTCTAAATATTTCCAGTTTGGTATATGTATAGCTTATCTCTGAGTCACACACTACATCAATATGGATATAATTTGATGAATGTTTTCTTCGGATTTCATTGAAATTGTCACATGTTTTCACACATGCCGTTTACTTTTTAGCATCTGTAAGAATATTTTTTTCTCCTAAACGCCGTCACGACCCATTGTAATTCGAGGTCGGCCCAAAAACTAAATTGATGAGAAACATGAAGCAGTCTATAAATTCAAACTACCACAGGTATTCTTAATATACGTAATAGATCTTAAGGATGTGCTTACAAACTTCATCCAATTATTGAACCTACATTATTAATAATGAGTACTCGACACGAAGGAACCTAATGGTTTCCTTGCACGAGTGCTGAATATACGGCTCACCAAAAGTCCTATGTTACTTATACCGCACACAGTTCATGTCTTAGTAATAGGCATTTGTGGCAAAGGTTATCTTTTAATAATTATTAAATTCATTATAATTTGTCAAAACATATTCGTATTAAAGTAAATTACAGGTATTAGTGCCGCCCGCCTGAAAACAGATGCGTCGCGCACAGATCAAAGAGTAATTAATTTTGTAAAAAACAGTAAGTGAATGGTACAGGTGTATGCGGTTTAAGCGCAATAGAACGCGACAAACACTGCGCACGTAGGGTGGGCAATATATGATTCATTTCTAACATTTTTTTATTGAATGCGACGCCTCAGCAAGACGTTCTTAATGAATCTTTTAAGTTATGCGTTTTAAATAGTTAAGCCGTGGCCTAAACCAGCATGGCGACATCTTACGCACCATGTAGGTTAACTAATCATCACAGCTTTTTACGAGCTTAATCTGTATTTATACAATACATCCCGTAAGAATCGGATGAATCATTTACGGCGTACATAATAGCTCATCGTCGTCACGTTTAAGCATATTCTACATATGCTTCTTCAATTTCATTAAAGTTGAAGTTCTGTTCACTGATTCTATATTATCCTACCTAAATACCATCCTTATGACGTACAATAAAACACCATGTACTATAAAGGAGAAACGTTCCTCGCAAATGGTGAAAACTCTTGGTAGCGAATGCGAGTCCACCGCTGTTTCAAGGAAAACGTGGAACTTACTGTAATTGGCGCAAACATCATAGTACGTTGGATATATTGACATATATCGCGCTATCTAAATATAATATTTCTATTATTTTGTTTAGAATACCAGGAGCAGCGAGTCAGTTCTAATAAAAAGAAATTTTGGATAATGCAAAACATTTACAACGCATAGATAACCATATAAATGATGCGCCTAAACACGACACAATTTATACATGCCAAAACGATGTGCAGGTAAATATGGTTTACAGAACGACAAAGACGCTACTAGTAAATGAACACGTCATTGGTGACAATAAACAACGACACTTGATCTTGAAGAATCAACGACAACACTTACATACAAGAACTGTTTCAGCGGAATGCTACTTTTCGGATTTAATTTTCCCTTATGTCATTTCAGCTCCGCATAAATCACACATTTAAGCAAAACCGCGTATCCGACAGGCATAACGATACACCTTCACACACATGGTATGAGCGGATACCGGAATAAAGGTTAATGAATTTATAACGGATAAAAAAACACCTGAAAATTTAGTATAACATAAGCCGAAACCTAAGATTTGCAGTAGTGTCATTTACGTCTACTTTAACCCCCAAAAAACCAAAACACGAGTTTAAATAAAATAAATTAACCAAATTGTGATTTAATAAAAAAGGGTTTGACCATTCCAAGGTGGTGAGAGCGGTTAAAATCTGTTTTCTGTATAATGTTGTGTTATGTTTAGACCTCTATTGCATAGGCAATATGATTTGCCTGTACCATATTGAAATTTGTCATTTCAATAACCTTGACAAATACGTGTATCTTTTTTAAAATTATTTATGCTGTTAAATAGAACACCCCAGATAAAGAATACATGTTTACGGCATTCGGTAGTTGGCATCAAAACAACATATGCATCTTTCTTAATAATGCATATATGCTAGTATCTATATGTTAAACATTATATGTTACTTTAAATGTAAACATCTTTAAAACGCTTCGCCTCCGTAGGCCAGAGCCTGCAGATTTAGTAACAGTAACAAAATACGATCCTCAGATGTGGTTCTAAAATCCAACCAGCGTTTAGTCATCAGACGTGCGATTTAAATAAATAATTTTCTCTGTCATATAAAACTAGTACATGCTGACCCGCTATTATAATTAATAACAAGCTCCGGTCTAGATTAATCTCATTATCAATTCAAAATAATGTTTCTTTTGTAACTGCTTGTTTAATGTGTATTATATATTCCATTATCACATGTCGAACCGTATGCTGTCGCGACCACAATCAATTAAAGAGCTATTGAAGAGAGATGTGGTTAGCTCGGTTAAATATTTGTCAATGGCGAAGTCTTTATCAACGAACTCAACAACAACGATGCTCATCTTTAATGATACGATATAATGATATGCTCATCTTTAATGATAATACATAATGATAACCACAATAAAGAATTTAAACTCGTCAAAATTTAATGATATATTATTTTGATTGTTATAAAGAACTGAAAAACCCAGATTTCGCCACTGGTTAAGGAGTAAATCAAACTATGTTTTCAGAGACAGAATTAAGAAGGAACGGCAAGATATGCGCACACGTTTGATTTAATTGATGTGGTAAACGGATAAAATCAGTCGCGTTAGTGTTTTGCTGACATCCCGCCAGCTAAAGCATGGTATCGCAAAGTAATCCGATGACTTAGAAGCCTCCATAGCTATAATCGGGTAAGTCACCTATATATTTGCATATGATACTAATAAAACTATATATCACTTTTAAGAACAAATGTATACATGTTATTTTCGGTAGTATCACGATTGCAATGGATATCGCAATGTGGTTAATTTAAAAATTAAAAATAGAAGGTAATTTTGGGGCAATCCGATCAGCATGATCCTACCAATTTCTTTATACATTTGTACCACGAACATAATACATATTTAATCATTACGTAAAATTGTCAAATTTATTTTTATATTAAAGTAGCATCAAAATGACAACACTAAAAAGCACCGTTCCTGTATAACATATAGAGCTAAAACAATTAACATATTTAGTAAGCAAAATAACTTTAAAGTAACGGTAAATACAACTAGAAATAATGCATAATAGGAAAAGATATAGAACTCCATACAATACAATGTCAACAAACGAGTCTATGACCGTAAGTTATAACGAAGCACCATAAACCACACATGTATACAACGACGACCTACATGGTTGTAACCGCACAGCGCATACACTCTAGGAACCATAGTCTATTAAGCACAATGACCTATCACGATTTCTTCATATTGATGTTTCATTTCGAAATTATCGATTCGGAAAAAGTAAATTATGACGACTAGGTTATAATAAATATTAATACAAACCCAGTTGATTTATTACAGACTTAATGAGGACGTTTAAAGCGATGCATGCACCACTGTTCAAGGTTGCAGTTCTGGTGCGTCACGGTATCTTCTTTAAACCCGTGTCATTCGAAGGCCATGTTTTATTGATGTAAGGCCAATGTACCAAAATTGTTCTATTGTTATAATTTGTAAAAAAAAAATCCCACAATAAAGAGCCGTTTAATATACGTTTTATTGGATCGACAATACCACGAAGTTGCATCATTTGCTTGAAACACTCGAACCATTGTTTATTCCAATGCATGGTTCCAGCAAAAGCCACAAAACCAATGAATTTTTTGTTTAAAACAGATAGTGACAAAATAAGTGGCGTTTAATTGTCTGAAAACAATGAGCACTTTAACAACATTATTACTCTTCATCATAACACAACGAGCCGTGATAGGAAAAAATCAAGAACGATATATCAAAATATGATGACAACGAATGAAATATGACCTCTTTATCTAAATCGAAATGACATCTTAACATGTTATTGTTGCCGATGATTTCTTTTAAAGTAGGCTGCAAGAGATCCGCAAAACAAGCGTCTGTTTCTGTAAGAATATGCACTTTAACAAGTTAGTTGCTGTCAATCGTCACTTTAATGTTCTGCAGCGGTATCATACGATTTTAATCCAATAAATTTATCGCATAATGGTAATGAACCTGGTTGATTGGGTCCAATCTTACATTACAGTATAGCCTACAAGAGTTTTCAGTTGTTAAATGCTGATTTACACTGTCGATTTTGTTTGTCGTTTAGTTAATGCGCGGAATATATTTCAATTTACCATAAATGCAAGCGTTTCGAAGGAAAATTGGGTTGTCGTTTCTATGGTCGTTAAACAAATGAAAACTTAATCCGTTAACTTACTGTACAATACCGTCCTGGTGCGAATTATCTCTCGGGGTTGACCCAAACTTAAAGTGAATTTATTTCTAAACTGTATTCAAATGTGGTGTTAGTAAATAAAATGGTTTTGAATAACGGAGGTACACTCCACAAATGTGACCACATCCACACCAATTGTTATAGCCAAGATTATGTACACCATAAAAAGGCAACTGTATATACTTGTTGCATATGCATGTTGATCACCATACGCTGGCATTTTGAAATAAGCCCTCTATAAAACTTAAAACAAAACATGGACCATGATCTTTCCAAATTAAGTCAATATGATATTTCCGCCATTGACGTTGCGCATCAGAGTCTATGGATGTGCATATTTATGTGAATATAACGCATTTGCAAAACGGTAATCATGCTCTTAAAAAAATAAAAATGCAAGTTCAAAGACGGAAACGCACGCTCTTATCTCATATGACCTTTCCATTTTGTTATGATATATTACATGGCACATAATAAAATCAATTTCACTCGTTCATTTTAAAAGCGAGATTCATGGAATCTGATAATAAAACATAATAATAATAACTTTATTTAATGAAGAATTCACATTAAGAAATAATTTCTTTTTTACAATGTGGTCTTCAGTAAAAAAACACAAGTATACATAGTGAAACATGCATACGAACATACAAGGGATAAAAGAAAATTAACTATACAGTTAAATGTTATAATAACTTCCTTATCAACAACGTTGCAATTTTCAGTACGTTATTAAACACGCTGGGAATCGCGATACTTCGATAACGGATGGTATTTTTATAACAGAGAAAAACAAAATTGAAATATCAACAAAGACAAACAACAAAGATAGAGCATGTTTTAATATGTGATATTCATGATTTTGAAGACACTTTGATTCCCGATAAAGGACACTTCAGATAACGGAGACTTTTAAGAAACCGGACACTCTGATATCCGAGTTTTATTTTATTGATTTCATTTCCTGAAATGCATTTCGGTTTATAATGGCTAGTCTAACCAAACATTTTGAAGTAAGAAATCAATGTGCATAGTCTAACTCGACATTTCGGAAATGTATGCATAACTTAATTACAAACACATGTGAACTATAACCAATGGCGTTGTTCGTTTTCAAAAATCACTTAACTATCACTTTATAATATAAATGTTATAATATCATTTTTATATAAGATTTAAATGCCTATATGTGAAGAAATATATTTCAAGTGACGACACAAATGACAGTCTTGATAAGAAATTTATTTTTAGCGGTAGCTTGAGATTTAGAGAGATAAAAATGCAACGGATCATGTTGATCAACACAATCGTGTTTTATTTTTCTTCACGATCGTGTTTTATTTTTCTTCACGATCGTGTTTTATTTTTCTTCACGATCGTGTTTTATTTTTCTTCACGATCGTGTTTTATTTTTCTTCACAATCGTGTTTTATTTTTCTTATATAAAAGAAATGGCTCTAGATAACGGGACAGAATCGGGTCTTTAAAAGGCAAATACAAATTTGTTGTTGATAAAATCATATGTCGTTGTTCATAAGAATTGCATCAGCAAGACGATTCTAATGCGTATGGAAAACTCCCTTAGATCTTTGCTCATACGGATCACTTCCCGTTACGCAACGATGACGTTTGATCGAGGTGCGATTCACCTGACCCTTAATCACTTTATTTGTTGAATAAAAAGAAACAAGGGTAAGAAATTTGAATTAAATAAAAAAAACTGATTCTGGGGGAAAATGAATTATTTCATGAAATGTTTACCTGTCATATTATGGAAACATATTCCTTCGTCTTTCAAATGCATTCTTGTTCAGGTTTTTTTCACAGGATCTGGACCAATGAATAAGAATACTCTGCCGAAGTATAGGTGCTTCTATTGTACAACACCTACATACAGAACTGAAGAATATTCAGAAATTGTGGAGCATTGTGTAAAAGGCCACACGTGTCTGACTTTAAACTAAAGAGAACCCATTCTTCAGAAACTGGATTGCTTTTGCATCACCTGCTTACTAAATTAGTATTCCAAAGCGAATTCTGCATATCTGATTCACTAAAAAGAGTGTGTTTGCCATTGTAATTGAGATGATCGGTAAAACAAGTGTCCATAGAACTATGGCTTCGCACTCTTAAAACATGTGAATTTCCTGAAATACGTTAGTAAACTTAAATGTAACATGGTGTAACATTAATGGCCGTATTGATCTTTTATTTTGAATAATAAGCACGTTCTGATTTATTTCGACAATATGTTTTTTGTTGGTTAAAAAGTGTACTGACCATCCAATTCATATTGTTTATCGATGGAATTTTATCTTCACTAACATAAATGCAAAAAAGCTGAAGCACTCGCCCCTCGCGCGTGGCAATTGTTGTTCTCTGTTATCGAAGTGCCGTCTGTTATCAAACTATCGTCATACCCAGCGTGTTAAAGTTGCCTCTGAGTATAAAGAGATATCTGTGATATATTTTGCATTAATTAATATGACTGGCATTTCTATATATGTTTATCTCCGAGCGAAGAAGTTGCACAGAAATGGCTTGAATGTGAACATTTAAAAATCGTCAATATGTTGTCATGTGTGTCTGTAGACTAATATTAATATTATATTATATTATTATACCAGATTTGTTTAGCGCTTTTTTCTCAACGTAATACGTTAAAAAAACGTTCAAAACGTCTTAATCACATAGATCTGAAGCGATACAAATTACGTCCAATAGATAGATAATAACAATATGATTAACAAAACGGTAATTGGTTATCAGACATATTGCAAACCTCATTAGATTTGTGAATTTGCATGTAAAAACGTCGACATACAATTATACATGCTGATGTCATGCCATGTTTTGGCAGTAGGAATACGTTAATCATTCCGTCGTGACAATATATAATGAATAATACTTAATTGCCAAATTTATGTAAACGATGATTTATAAGGCATCAATTTGATGGAAAACATTATTAATTTTATTTCAATTATAATGGAGAGGTTCGACAGATGATACTCATTGTCTTACATTAATTTTTAATTTAATCACCTTTGTGGCCAATATCGCGTTGTCAAATCTCGTCTCAGAAATAAACAAACGATTAATACTTTATTTTCTTACACCTGGAGGACATTTATCTTCATTTTAGTAATACGCTAATATTTCATTCGTTTGTTGAATGATTGAAGAAAGCTTTTGATAATTTTAAAATACACGATATGTTTTAATAGAAAAAACACTGCCATAATATCACACTGCACGAACGTTCGTTTAATTACTAGCAAAGTTGAGTGTGTTTTTTTTTCAACACATTTGCTGCATTTTGCATATAATTTCAAAAAGCGACGTGAACAATCATTGTCAATATCCACCGAAAGTTATAAGAACTCTCAGAAGTGTTTCATTCACTCTAACATGAATAAAACCACATTACAAATTACACAAACATGTATACGCGGTTCTTTAACACTAATTGTTTTTATTTGAACGCAAATGCTACCAGAAAATAGAGTTGAACTCATTTTTAACGTTAAAACGCTAATAGGATTGACCGTGTAAGCTACTACATATATCATCATAGATATACCGATTTAACAATTTAGATTATTTTTGTGTTAAAAAAAGTATATTTGCTTAACGGGTTGAATGGGTTCGCACATTCTTTTTTCTTTTTTTTTCGGGCCGGGGGGGGGGGGGAGGGGGGGGGGGGGTCATGTTCTATCGCAATTGTGAGCAACATTAAAATTGACATAGGCTAAATCTCCTCAGAAAAATTATTTTAACTCATGCAGTCCCCCAACGTTGGATTTACTCATAGACATGTCATTGGCGTCGCACTGAAGTGCGGCGAGTAGTATGTAATACGTTTTTTTCGCTTATGGGAGGAAAAGTTATTTTACGGATCAATGTATATATTTTTGTTGTCCGAATATCATGCATAGTGGTGATTTTTTGTTTAAATTATTGTAAATAAGTACTGCATTTGTGCCTATTACATTTACTAGCAACATTTATTGCCAATAATGCAAAGCTTATTCTTTTAATTAATAACTGATCACAGTGACTGGGCAATAATAAAAGATCACAGGGACTGGGCAAATACGCGAACCGGTAAAAGTTTATGTTTTGTATAAAAACAAAACTTCTTTGTTCCACTATAATAGCAACCCTCCTAGTTACTAATAAAGGCGCTGTAGAGCGCGAAGCGCGACACGTATTATCAATTGTAATAATGAGTCTTGTTAAAGGAAGCAGCCGCTTATCAATGAGGAGCACCATCACAGCACCCCAGTCTCATTACTATCAAGTCCTCCTACAGTTTCTTTTAAGAACCACTTAAAGAAGGCCGCAGGCCTGACTCGTATCTTGCCATTGGTATGGACCCTTTGGTATGGACCTTTAACCCCGCTCACTATCCAGCGTTTAAACTTCCGGGTTTACATTTAAACCACTTATTAATAGTTTATTAATATCTTAGTTAGAAGGTGATTTTTCAAGCGGTTCCGTAGTGTAGTGGTTACACGCTCGCTTCACATGTGAGAGGCCCAAGGTTCGAGCCCCAGTAGAATCAAATTATTTTATTTATGTTCTATGTTAACTTTTTGTTTTGATGTAGATATTTTAGTTTTAATAAATATGCTGTTTTATTGCAACCATTTTTTGTTTTTATTATGCCCATGGAATATATGTGTGAGAGGGTGGGGTGGGGTGGGGGTTCGTAAACACATTAAAACTTTTACAGTGTTTTCATATCAATGAGTACTCAACCCCTAGCGTAAATGAGCAACGTAAGAATAAGTTCAGAATCATCTCCCATTGAAGTTGAGAAAAATATGAAATTACGCTTACAAGATGAAGCAAATTTTTTAAAACCTACACAGTTCTTTTCCATTAATGAAAACTGCACACGGATGCCAGTAAAAAAAGGAAACCAATGTAAATAAAATTAACTATGAAATATTTGGGGGTTACAACACAAAATCATAGATAATGGTTATTTGGGGGTTATAACACAACATCATATTTAATGGTTATTTGGGAGTTATAACACACAATCATAGATAATGGTTATACCAGTATCTTTTTCTATTTTGTTCAAAATAATCGGCCAATATATTAATATTTACAGTAGAAAAAACATTGTTCCATGTAACTTCATTGAGTGCTTTTTACACTGAAATTCCCGACGCCCTTTGATGCTTTGCATCAATACTTATCTTGTAACCTATAAGTAACATCGCGTAAAATATCCACACATCTGGTTTTAACGCATTATTGTTTCCCGTATTTGAAGTCAAGTGCTAAAATCACATGGTCGGTGAACAATAGCAATATAGAAGGAGCATACGATGTTCAGTATGTTGCCTCATGCCACTCTGTGTATGCCACAAACATATTATCAGAGGTCTATATACATTTGGGAAATAGCAATGTAGTCCCACCAGGACAACGCAGCTGAGACAATTACGTACACAGTCATGTCTCGTAAAAATCTAAACGTGTGTGGTTCGATCGCTTTATTGGCCAAATGCAGTGTCGCGAACAACGATCGAAAAAATAATTATGTGGTCATAATGAAGTAAATCAAGCAATATGTTCAAAACGAGTTCGACATGGCACATACAATGATCGTTGCTGCTCACTTAATGTTTGTGATCAGTAATTGCGCAGGGAACAATTAAGTATTTCAAAAACCTAATGCTTTTTTGCATGTGTTTTATTGATACTTAATTCCTTTCTAATTGATACCGTTACCACAAAGAGCTATGGGTGGCACGTTTAAAGGGACTAATTTCACTAAAAAATACTCGCCAATCGTGAAATCTGTTTTATTATTTATAATGTAAGCCTATAAATATAACATAGTCGTCTAACAATTTTTTCGAAACCTTACGATGTTTTTATATTCTTTGTGAAAGAGTTGCAAAATCTGATTTAAAAAGTGCACTTATTCATATTGCGCCAAAAAGTTCGGTTTCTTATATGGCAATCGTAAGTGCGAGGTACCTAGCCAATCTCTAAATAACCGAGAGGGCGGCGCTTGATTTGACCAACATATATTCCTGGTGTGTTATCATGCCTTTTTCGGTACGGAAACATAAATGTATTGCTTACATAAATCGGTCAGCTTTCGCCTTATTCGACAACAGTTCGCGGAAGTAAATCTCTCTTGAAATGCACGTGCAGTGTTATCAATACTGTACTGTTTTGTAATTATTTTTAATCGCTCGTTTATATGCTTTTTCATGTACCTTGGACATAGCAGTGTTAACAGATATTTTGAATCCTACTTTAATCAATTAAAGATTGAGTGCACTTGCAAGAGGAACAAATTGTTATACATTCCATATTCTGCATGTATATAGTATCATTCTGTTTTTTTATTGTACAAACAATGGTTGGGACACGTTTCTACGTGTTGACTGAGTGGAATTTTTAATAATACCAAGTTAAAATATTTATTTCTACAAAGATCTTTTTTTTAACGTGAACTGAATGTTTGTAATGTTAATCACTCATGTAAATTACATAACATGAGTTTATGTAGAGAGTTACTTTCTTGAAGTATTTCAATCATCCTATGCGGTAATGCGCATGCGTGAATTAATAATTATTTTAATTTCTGAATACATATATTTAGTATAGTTGTTTTCAGGAGATGTGGGAAGAGGAATAATCTGCATACCATAGATGATGGTTTTTGTTCTAGTTTTTATGCGCAAAATATCAACTGAAGTCAGTCTGTCATTAACCCTTAAAGCGCTGGAGCTGAATTTTAAAGGCCTTTGCAAACAGTTTGGATCCAGATGAGACGCCACAAAACGTGGCGTCTCATCAGGATCCAAACTGTTTGCTATTCTGATAGTATTCTTTGAAAAAAATCGAAGAAAATGCTAATTTTAGAAATTCTGCAGACGACATTTTAGCAGACGACAAATTTCCCAGCATGCAAAGGGTTAAGAAAGAGATAAGCACTAAGACTGACACGCACATACTAATTGCCAACGTGTGTTTACTGGTAAATTAATAATAAATATCTAACCCAATAAAGAATGACTATTAATGAAAACTAATACACGGTATTGTGAATTACATTTCTACTAATGAGATATGATTTCTTCGTTTCGAATCTACATAATAAAAACAACAACACAGAAACATGTTTGTAAACAAACTTATGCAGAATTAAGGAAGGATTCATAACATGTACGTATCTGAAAGCGCATCGCAATACCAATCAAAAAACTACCTGACGAAGATTTTGTAATAATCTGATGTCACTCATGATTTAAATATTCCGGATTGAATGCCTGTAAAAGTATTGTTAATCGCCAAAACACACGATTTATGTTGAATACGGCTCATTATAAATGCACTGCACAAATGTTTTCGACATTTCTCAAAATAAACCGGAGAAATGCAATTGATTGGTTGTCCGGGTCTCAATTTTGGGTCGTTATATTTGGCAGTGTTTTAAATATTTATATTGACAGGCCAACTATGTACATAAATGGGTTCAACATTGGAAAATAAACAAAAATGGCGTGTTACTTTTTATATACAGCCAAGTTTCAGCTGTCAAAAGTAAGTCATTTAGAAGGCAAAACTGTATAGCTTTGAAAGTTATATATATATATTAAACGGTATTTCGAACTAATGATCCATCTGGGTTCCTATAACTAACACAGTCCCTTTAAATATTCCATGTCAATAGGCTACATAAAAGGTTATAATTTAATGCAAGCAAAATTCATACAATTCAAACGTCGAGCAACATATTTAATCAGACGTTGGGGGGAAATATACGACCATGTTACAAATACAGGTATAGTGGCCATTTTTGTTTCATTCGGTGTGGGTGGCAGACATCAAAGAGGAAAACGCACAAAGAATTCCCTTCTGAACAGCCACTGTTCAACAATTAGTGTCGCCAATTTAAACATAAATTATACAAATTTCTTTTCTTATCAAATGATCGAGACACCTTAAAACAGTATTATTGCAAAAACGCAGGGATTTTCGAATGCTTTGTGTAGAAAATAAGAGCTAGCATATTACAAATTGGCCTGTTTTTTATTGTAATAAATTGATGATATTTTGTAATGAAGGAAAGTGTTTAAAGAATACTTTTCACGAGCTGTCGAAAGTGTAAAATGTTGAAAATATATGCGATTTCACATTCTGTATTAATATTGAACTTATTAATATTGTATTACTTAAATCGGCTATGTAGTCCATTTAAAAATGTATGCTACTTTATAAACATAAAATAAAATGTGTATATAATAACATGTTTTTGTCTTTATTTTATACGGATTCTTCGTATGAAAAATACACAGAGTCTTAACATATTGGAATTATTAAAACAAAAAAGCAACAACAAAAAACAACAACACAATCGATGTCTTTAAAAAGACCACCACATGAGATGTCGTAAGGAGATGTCCATAACACTATCACCAAATTATTGGAAGCTTAAAGGGGCCGTCCAACAGATTTTGGCATGTATTTAAGCTTGTCATTAACTGTTTAAATGCTTTATATTGATACATTTAAACATTTTGAACTAAAAATCTCCAGTAAAAATAAGAATACAATTTAAAAAAAAAGAAGAAAAAACGTTAACCTCCACAGGGCTCGAACCACTGACCCCTAGAGTCATGGAAGCTTGGAGTAAAATGTCTCCCGACTTTTCCTCTCGACCATCCACGCTCACGTCAAATATGGTGGTACTTTTTAGCTATATAAGCAATCCTCGTAGTTTCCCAAAATATCGATTCGCGTCGAACGACGCTATAATCAGCTGGACAGTCCGTTTACCTTCAAAAAATCATCAACGTAAGATGGCCAAATTTAAAAGAGGACTGCTATATCATGGCAATTTTATATGCAGTTAAGATGTGGAAGATGGAAGAACTTTTTTACTTTTGACGAGGCAATTTTCTATTTAGGTGGTTAGGACGGGAAATGCAGCAAAGTTTTCTACATAAGAAAAGCCGAAACAGTTAGCGACAAACATAAGTTCGTTAAACGGGCTGTTTTTTATCAAGGGCTTCGTTTGCATTTGCTGGTATCCCTTAAGGAAGGAAACACGAGATTCGCTACATCAATAAAAGAAATCCGTATAATGAATCAGCTGATTGGTGGCGTCATAAAATGAAATAGATCTACATATTGCGTCATTTTTTCAAAAATATGTGATGTCATCTTAAGGTGAACACGACACTAGTATGCGATATCTGGGAATAAAACATTGAAGGCACGCATTTTTTTCGTGTAAATTTATCGTGGATGTAATTATGAAAAAGTGCATATTCTATGGACTTCTTACCTCGGATGGAACCGGTGAGACGAAGGATTTAGACCTACATGTAGATCTAGCGTATTCGTGTTATTAATGTTCAGAATGTACTTGCCTATTTGGATGTGAAATTGTGTGTGTAAGAACATATTGATGGGTGTGTATTTTGGTTTAGAAGTCTATTCGAATTGTTTTGCTTTTGGATTTAAGGTAACGCCAGGGTATTTTCTTTGATGAATAAACTTTGTCTTTGTTATTTTATCAAGGAAAGTCTATTCCGTAAGAATAACCCATTTGCAGCAAGTGTTTCAAAGTTTAATAGAATTACGACGGATTATCTTGTGTTTGGTCACAAGCTACAGGATGTGAAGTCTAGATCTAGACGCCATCAAAATCTGCAGCGTCCATGGAAAAATAAGGCGAATAGTTTTTTTCATATATAATTTATGTTTAGAACGACTCTGTGTGTAAATCAACATGTAGATCTAGATGTTTGTTGACATCGACATCATTATGCCAGGAGCAATCGCCGCCATATTGGATTTTGATCATTTTCTTTGAAATAAAATTGAATTATATCAAAGTAAAATCTTCTTTTGGCGGTCGTAATGTGTTACAATTTGCATGTTGCGTAAAATTAAATCGAGACATGTGGTGATATTTTTTTTCTCGTTTACAGTTTTTGTGTGATTTTTTTTAAAGACTATTTTGCATACCATAAAAAAAACATTATAGATCTATAACACTACGCATGGTTACATTCGTTAGATTTTAAGCGCTTTTAAGAATGAATTAAAATTATTGTTAAGGTTATTAGATCTATTTATGTTAAATGTCACGTTGAAAAAAAAAATCAAATGGGATAAAAAGAATGCTAGGATTAGCGTTGAATACAGAGAAGTTTATGTTGCTCGCCTCGAACACCGAAAGCGCTTGCCAAGGCTCGCGCTCCCGGCGTTCTAAGCCTCGCAACATAAACTTCTCTGTATTCAACGCGAACCTAGTATTCTCTATGTCAATGTCGATACATTGCTTCTGAATCCACCCTCCTTGGCATCTTTCATCTTTTCCCTTAATTCACTGGTCGTTTTCTGGTATTCTGCTATAGAGTTCAGGCTGTTCTACTTCTCATGCGTCAACTCTCTTCTTTTGTCAAATAGGTCCATGATCTCGGTCGTCACCCATAGCTTGCTCTTCCTTCTCTCACACCCATCTGACCAGCTTCTTCGGCCGATTGAATGACATCCTGGATGTTGTTGGTGATGGTGACGATGTCATTTTCTATGATGGGATGCGCAGGGTTGCAAACTTGGCACTTATCTGTGCTTATGGTTCATAATTAAATCTATAAATTATTTTTAAACATTTTCATAATACGCTATGAAAATAGGCAGACGTGACCACATTATGCAATCAGTACAAGAAGTGATAAATAAGTTTACTTCTGAGACATGTCTATATAGAATCCGATACATAGTCTTTTTCTTTTTGTTATTTTTTATAGTACCAATAACGTAAATTTGTATCTCCAAACTTGCGCAAGAGTAATTGGCTTTCTTAAAAAAAGAAAACTTGGGCCGTTCTTTCAAGTGTTCAACTTTCCCACTGCATTATTGAGTCCCAACAAAACTAGGTCAAAATCAGTATACTAGTATAAAGCAACGACAAAAACACGGAAAAAAAACACACGCAAACAAATAGAGAGATGCTAGAAACAAACGATGCGATATGATAGAAAATAATAATAAATATCACTAACTGAAATGAGAAGTGATCTAGTACAAATGCTGCTAACCACGCTTAAAGTTTCTGTCCTGTCGTAAATTAAATTAAAATTTCATGTTTAAAATACATTTTGTTTCATGATCAATCCATTTCAAACTGCGTTTAAAGCTTCAACTAAGGTTTTAACTCTTTAGCCAAAAGTCATCTATAAAAGCTCATCGTTTCATACATTTAAGACTTTTAAAGTCAACTATCTGTTTGGCGTTGTATCAATAACAGGTTTTATTGCTGCTCAATCACAACGTTTAATAATAAGTACTTCAATTACTACGTCGTTCAAACGGCTGTTAAGTTAATGATTATGTGTCACATGCGGCGAAGGCATAAATCAAATGTATCATCTGAAAAGAGCTGAAAGGGCCTTTCACAGTTTCAATGTAATGGGCTTTTGAAAAATGTAATTGTTACATGGTTGTTAATTCTTGATATCATCGACAAAGACAAATGCTTCTTTCTTAGAAGCAGATCTCACCATAAAAGTATTTCATGGAATATGTTAACTGACAACGATACTTATTTCTCGTTCATAGAACAAAAAAGGTGTATTGAACAAAGCGATCATACTATAATGAACCAAACGAAACTTAATAAGTGAGGCTCGATCACTCTGTTATTGTTCTCAAACGTATGTATTCTTTACTATAAATCACACAGCACTCGGTCGGCATCATCCTCCAAAGCAAAAAGGGAGGGATGGCAAAATTGGACACATTATGTCGGCAGCTGACTGCACATATGCAAGGAAATTTGCAAGGTTCGATTCAAAGTAACAGAAAATAATATGAATGGTGTTTAAACTGCTGTTTTGAACGCTAATGATAAACACAGTTAATAAACCGCGATGAATAAAAGATGTAAAATAAAGGAGCATAAAAAATGTGTTTTATTAGCATAATTTATGCATTCATACAAATTGTAGAAAGTTCTCTCAAATCGTGTGAGAGATTAATTAATGAGATATGCAGTAGATTAAATGACCTAAACATATCGAAGATTGATTGTAATTGCATCTTCGGCAAACCCCTTAAGAGCTGAACACACCCACCCTACATATTTTATAGATACCTTGACTATTATTGTTTACTTTCTAAAACAAATGATGTCAAGGTTTCGTTTCAAACCTAGTTTACTCTTAGTTGTTTCTCGCTCTTAAGGATTTAGCTGTAGATGACATTTCGATCAACGTTCGAATTTCTGAGGGAAGTTTCGATGGATCGATCAATAATCTAATAAAAGATATTAACCGGGAGGTCGTGTGTATATTTACTATCCATCTATAAGGAAACATGCTAACCTAAGTTGTGTTGCCTGGACGTGCTTCGTGACTGAATAGATATAGTGGAAATATTATGAGGTAAATACACGTGAAACAAATCTATTTTCATGGTTACTATATTCCAGGGTAGTGACTATCAGTGTATGCAAAGGTCTATGGTCGTCGTCTCGCTATTAAAGGTAGCTGGTCGGTGAGGACTTGTAAATGAAATGCATCGTTACTAGCGAACTGGTCGCGAGTTAACATTCTATTTTAATAAAATGCATGATCAGCTATAATATATTATTTAATTATAAGTATCGCAGTAATAAATGTCAAAATTCAGTTGAACATGATGCAGCCTGACGTTGACATTGAAAACATGAAGTAATGCAACTCAACCAACAAGAAATACTGCAGTAAACTGCATTGCAAATATATAAGTAATTGAACCTTTTTTCTTGGGAGAGAGTGGAGTTCAATTTTGAAGATCAAACGTTCAAGGTTTTGCATTGTGAACGTTGGAAGATGGGGGGGGGGTGAATTGTTGTCAATGTCGACATGAAGTCAATATGACAGCTTTATGTATACATCATTATTTAATTCCATACACATTTTCAATGATCGAATGATATGATTATAAACGAAATATTTAAATATATTAACACATATTTATGGAATTGTGTTATGATGGACTAATAACTTATTTAAGGCAGGGGACAGATGTGTTTCATCAAGGGTTCAGCATGTCTATGTTAAAAGTCATTGTTTAGAAGGAAGCTAACTTATTTGATATTTTTTGATAATTTTGTGATCATAAAAAACAAAATATCACCTACCAAGAACTAAATAATGTGTAAGGATTGTATTCTGGAATACTGTCTACACAATTGATCGAACACAGTGCCATTGAAATTGTTCATTGGATGCTAGTCTTGTCGTAAGTGAAATAACAATATATTATTATGCTAATTGCAGCGTATATCAACGTACAGAGAAAATACATCTCTTGCCTGAAAGCGAATTTAAACCAAAGAAAGATATATTGATTATGATATAATATGTATCCGGTGGACTAGCTTTCAGATTAAAAACGGTCTAGATTATAGGAAAAAACGAACGCATGCAAGCAAACAGTAGACAATGAATAGCGGATGTTTTGCGTTTTTTTTGTAGCGTTTATTTGATGCTTTTGAATGAGTCGCCTATGGATATCCGAATACGAAGCGCGTTTGAAAAGAATACATATGGATTCATTTTGCCTTGTTTTGTTTACCATTTTCTTGTCGCGTTGAGAGAGAGCTTCAACTTCGGTATCAGATCCCTTCACAGCGACATTTCCAGCATCATTACCAAATACCATGGAAGACACATCGAATGTTTACCTGATAGCACCTCTCCACCACATTCGGTGACACATATATCAATATACCATTGTTATTCAAGTAACATTAGCAGTTTAGATTGTGCATTTTGGACTAGAGAGTGTAGAATGTAAGGCGAATGCACAGTGTTTCAAAACGACTGAAATTCGTAAGTCTATCCATTTGAATGATAAAGGCTGGCAACATTTGGCCAATGAAAATATGTAACTGTGGAACGATAAGGGTTCGCTTAAATAAACGGACGCGTGTAAAACAATAGATTTGTCAGTTTTCATTGGCTACCAATGCGAGACCCTAAACGGAATTTGGTTGTAAGTTAACGCTGTATACATATCACACGCGTTTTCAGCCATCAAAGGGAATCATACTTCATGCTGACCTGCTATTTGATGTACTCATTAATTACCTATACCATCAAGTTTGACATTTGCTTTCAAACAGTAAAAGTCAGGGTACCAAAAGTCATGTTTTGCGGATCCTAAACGCCCACCTGACGCCAAAGATGAAAAACGTACCTGTCCTTAAACATGCAATAAAGAGATTTATGTGTTTCCATTTTAATATTAACATTTGTTTCAAATATTCTTTTGTGCACATTTATTGCCTTTAAATCTACTTAAAGTTCAACACGTTTTTCAAGCAATTTACAGCATTATTAATTTAAAATAATGACACGAACAAGGAGAAAACTTTCATTTTATCGCAATTGTATTTCAATAAAAATATTTTGCAAATGCCAAACGATACATACAACAGTCATTTCTGTCAAACTGAGAATAATCATGCGTATTAAATCATTTCATTTTTATCGTTGGTGTTCTGTGATAAAGTAGTTGGTATGAAAATAATTTATCTCCTGATTTCTGGAGTTTAATTGTGTGTTATATTAAATAATACAGCAGTTTAATGTGTGCTGTCGTGATGCAGTAGAACATATCTCTGTACATATCTTCAATAGTGTGATATTTTAATCTTCAGAGGGTGTAGGCAATACACGGGTCATATTTCATTGTATACTAATAACTCAAATACCTAACCATTACTTGTTTAAGTGATTTACGAGAATAACCAATACAAGACGTTGATTAAAAAATACTTTAACATGTTGATTAAAAATGTCGCTTAATATTTTTGATATTTTGATTCATAATAAAGAAATCACTTAAATGAATTTCCTTATAATTGACTGTTTATTTTAAACTAACGTGGTCAAACATATATCGGCAACGTAGATAATCTGTTTTAGATTACGTAATATTTTAGTTTTTAGCGAACACACCTTGTTAGTAACCCTCACCTCACATCAAAAGATTTGTTTATATTGTCTTTTTGTGAATTAGCAGTATTTAGATCACAAGTTTCTGATAAATTTCAACAATTTACTGAACTTACTTTAAGAACTCATTATAGATTTTCAAACAATTATCGATATTAAATAGAAATCGTACTAATTTAAATTTTGACTGAAATATATACATCTGTTTATCATTTGTATTGGAACAGACATAAAGTATTGAACCTTACATTTCGTGAAATTTAAATTAACATAAATGCAAGTTATACTAAAAGCATATGTTGATTGTATTTGCTTTATTCGTGTACGTTTGTATTTTGATAACAATGACTTCACTGTTGTGCTTTTATATGGCTTTAAGCCACACACCTTGAAATAAAGTACACGTTAATCAATACATATTGATGCAATTTGAAAGTGTGAAAAATTGTCATTAAATCTAAAGCCTAGTTAGCAAGTAATTTATTTATTTTTTAAATTTTAAAACCGAAAGTAGGATTTTTATACGTATACGTACATTGCGACAAACGCGATTTTTTTTAGTTTTAAGCGAAAAAAGACGGATTTCTACCTTGTAACCACCAGATATATTCTAATTGAGATAGATAAAATTAAATATATAGCCTAGTTAGCAAGTAATCTATTATTTTTTAAACGGTACCGCTTTTTAACAGAAAGTAGGATTTCTAGACGTATACGTCCATTTCGACAAACGCGATTATTTTTTAGTTTTAAAGCGCAAAAGAGACGTATTTCCACCTTGTAACCACCAGATTCACTGTTTTAAACAATCGAAACGAAACGTTAAAGAACTGACATCATTTGACGCCATCACGTTATTATTCATGTGAAATTCTGCAGCTTAACCTGTTAAAAATATACATTAAAGGCGGAAAGAATATTGTTAAAATAGCATTTGTTGGTTACAGTAGATAATTGATTATATCCACTTGACCTATAACGCTCAAATTATTCTTTATATTTTAAACGTTTATATTTCTAATCGGAAATGTGACGCACGGCGAAATATCATGCCTAAATGTGTTAATTTGACATGTGTTTATACGCTATTATATAAAGCCAAGCAATCTATTTTAACCAGATGTTTTCTGTCGAGGCCAAAGAAAGAACAGCGGAACTCGATAGGGTTTATTTGATATTTATATGACTATTGAATGCGATACTTTTCTTTGTAAAAGAAATCTCCATTTTCGCAAGGACATGGCAGTATTTGGATTACGAACCACGCCCTGTAATAGAAGACGATTATTTATCAATTTTCCGCTAAATGATAGTTTATCTATTAAGAAAAACACAATTAGTGACAGGGTATTTAAATGTACAATAATTTTGATGTACGTATTTCTTGGTTGATCTCTATGCAGATAATGAAAGTAATCCTTTGACGTTAATTGCCGAAAAGCTCGCCTTTTGCCTTTATTACTTATTATCAAATTATCAAAGAGTGAACTCGTCTTCATCACAAAGTAGATACGTAAAACGATAATACGCAATTATTAAAACGGAAATTTCAATGCAATCATTTTGGCACAACTAAACCTATTACGTAGTGAAACATGGCACTACTTTCTAAATGAGTCGTTTACATTTAGTTAGTTTAAATCACGCACAAATGTACGATCGATATGACAAAAATGTTTAAACAGAAATTAATTGCATCCAATTTTCGCATGCACAATTGAATTCGTTATTTGTAAATAAATACGTTATCTTAAAATAAACTAAAATAACCCAAAGTAAATATGGAATTGCGGTCAAATGCGTACTATGTCCATATTTATTAATAACCACACACAAATCTTAATACAGAAATGTATAAATGGGACTTGAATAATTCTAAAGTATCTTTTTTCTGAATACTGTTACATCGTTGTGACGTATTAGCAGAATCGAAGACGGTCGCCAACACGCCACAACAAAAGAACACCATATTAAAGTACATGTATGTGAGCATTCTTAGGTCTTACATCTTTTCGAAGTTAGCTCTTTCAGTGCTGGAACCGAATTTCGAAGGCCTTTGCAAACAGTTTGGATCCAGATGAGACGCCACAGAACGTGGCGTCTCATCAGGATCCAAACTGTTTGCTATTCTGATAGTGTTCTTTGAAAAAAATCGAAGAAAATGCTAATTTTAGAAATTCAGCAGACGACATTTTAGCAGATGACAAAATTCCCAGCATGCAAAGGGTCAGTATATCCATCAGTATCGACGTTTCTTTGCTAGGAAGACACATACCGGGTAAGAAATGGTTTAAATATATTTTTAATCACACTGATTTTTATTGCAGGGAATCATTTAGGTCAGCAAGATTTCAATTAAATAGTCTTTATACAGACTTCGCACACGTTTAAATTCGTTAAATGCAAACGCCCCAAATACTAATTTAATCTGTGAAACAAATCGCGATAACATGTATTTAAATTTACACAAACGACTACATCAATCAAAATTAATTCGATTCCATATCAAAAAGAAATAAATTAGTTTTCACGGTTCTCATCGAAGCCTGCAATAATAAATCTGGTTGTATAACTAAATTTAACCCAAACCTCTAACCTAAATTTTGAATTCATTACTTCATACCTTGTCCCGATTATTAATACAGTACCAACTGTGTCTGATTTCACTTACAACAATGAAGACTCCCACCCAAAAGCAAAGTCCAATCCATCAAACAGGGCGATGGTTGGTTTATAATTGCTCAGTATAAAGAGTTATACATAATGATGCCTCAATTATGAAATATGATGACAATTAATGACACCGAAGAGACTGACTATCATATTTGCTCTCTTATGAAATTCTGCTGTGCAATGTTTCATTTTTCCTTTTTTCAATTAATATATCACAAACTACCGATATTAAACAGGAAGACATGCATTTTTGAGCTGATTTACGAGACCAAATAATTGTTCGAGATGTTTTGGGGGAAAATATTGGTGCTTAGCGTATTAACCATGAACACGGAACTTGTTAAATAAATCTTGCATATGCAACACGCGTGTCAGTTGTAATACAGATACAAACAAACATGACATGTGCACATATAAGAGAAATATTAATTTCTAAAGGCATAATGGAGAAACAGTCACATTTGTAAACTCTCATTTATGTGAACCAAGTGTTTTAACTGTTATTTTATGCATCAAATGCCATTTAAAGTATTAGATAATGATTTATTTCATGTTATTCCGTCTTATAGGAAATCAAATGTAAAAGAAGTCAACGGACTATCATTTCAACCGTAAATACAAATTAAAAACATTGAAACTATGACAGCAGTAGGGTCTCAAATTTTCACGTCACAATTACAATCCTTTGCCCCAACTGGTGAGCATCCTTTGGTGGCTTATAGCAAGGGTATCTAATTCTCTAAATTCATCAAAACCTATCTGCTCCGTTTTTGTGTACAATTAAAAAGTTTATGCATATTATTTACTAGAGTTCTCCTCATGCAGAATTGAATTCCAAACTTGCAGAGGACTATCTATATTCTGATACCCCATCAAATTCATCAACAACAATCATCATATCCATGTATACAAATATTCATCTTATTATTATATTTATTATATAACTTAATCCTCTCTCGGTGAAAATAATTGGATAATAGTAAATATTATTTGAAACCATTATTCAAGACAATAACGACAGAGCCAAACGCAAGTCATTGATTTAAAGTATTTAGTTTGACGTCGTTTAACAATCCTACAAGCTCTCTGTTCAAATATTGCCTCTGCTCTGCACAGTTTGATATCAATACAGCTAAACCACACCTGTCTCCGTTGAGTGGTTTAATCACTGTAGATAGTTAAATGGCAAGACCTTCTGAATTCCCCGTACTGCATTCCACACATGTTTGTCATTGTTTAAAATAGTTTTAAATACTGTAAGCCAAAGAATGCAGGGCTTCCATTGGATCAGAGATCACCGCATAAGTGATCAAAGGGCCCGATCAATTGTGCACGTCTTGGTGCGCCTTTTGTTTAATGTTGACTAATTGACGAATGGATTAAAGTATGAACTTGGTTAATGCGTGTTTTTGGCTATTAAATGGGCGTTTATTTTTGGGACGGATTGTAAATAAGGGAACAATAAAATTATTTTAATAACGGAATAATGTTTCCGGAACTAGATTTAAATACATTGTGCCCTCCCTCCGGATAAATTTAACGTTTATAACAATCTTTTCAGTTGATATTTAGTTATCCATTGTTTACCAATAGGATCATTTTATATTTACAAGTTGCCACACACACATGCTTTAACATACATTGTTGTTTATATTTATACTTTCCCAATATTAGATAAACTATTTATGTCTCGGTATACTTTCCTTCGTAATTGAATACTTTATGTTTTTTAAAAAGACACACACATTTAAGAACAAACAGTGCAAAAATACATTGTATTTCATTTTCTCACAATATTACACAAGAAACTAAGGATGATCTCTCTGTACACTTTCCTTCATAATACCGATTATTGTCAGTGCAAGTACAAGTAATATTCATTTAGTCATATTAAAAGTTGTTAATATCTTTTCAGATTTATACAATAAGTCGAGATTAAATCTACGGAGGTATTTTTAAAATTATTTTTGAACGAGAAAATTGCATCTATTTTTATTTACAAACATCGCAATATATATAATATTTCAATATTTCTTAATACAGAAACTTAAACATATATTTCTCTGTAAAAACATTATTTCAATTATTTAAAATACAAGAAATGTTAGCTATAAAATACATGTAATAGTCATAATATAAGTGTCAAGGTCAGGGTCCATCGATAAAAAAATCAATGAATTTCAAAGGGAAATAATTTATTATGAAACCAATTGAAGTAAATTTTACTTCTTTATTCGTTTTAAAAAACGTTTTAGAAACGAAATTATCTTTGTTCATGTTCGAAAGCGCCTTGTGCAAATGGAATATATGTTTTATTTAACAATAATTGTGTAGATTTAAATGTATAATTCGATCGGTGAGATATAAATGAGAAAAGGGTCTTGCACAGTTATTTTATGATATTAGTTGCATAAGTTGGACAGCACAACGCTTAAGCTGCATCTGCTGAACACCCGGTATATATTCCGTTGTCTGTATATGATGTCTGTATATATTATATTAGAAAGCATGTTATAATTTAGTGGACGTGGGTTTCTACTATCATCAGTTAATATTAATATACAAATTAATGTAAAATCCGCAAGTCATAAGACTGAAGAATATGACATTTGTCACAGTAGGCCCTTAAGCATAATATATAAGATATCGTCCCTAATAATAGCTACAGCACGCTACGAAAATGGTGTGAATTAAGGTAATAAAAGTGCCAAGTTTCGTCACCTGTCGACCTTATAAGTTTAAATCAAGGCAATTAATGAAATATATAGCAATTAAAATAAACTGTTTTGCATGTCATCGAATAAATGTGACACGCGTGCGGGGGACGATCGCATTGATGAATTGAGGCACATCTCATTGGCAATAAGACTGGGGTCCGTTTTAGTAAACATAGCACGACTTTTTACATTTACCACTTGATTTCCGAAAAAGAGTGTCGTTGAAGCGCTAGCATATATACGAGCGCCATCTTACATTTTGTTTTAAGTAAGCTTTTTCGTAAAATAATTGATAATAAAGGATCATGTTTATATACTACTTTTAATTGATGAAAATGCATCGATAATATGGCATACCGTCTCAAATGTCGCAATGTGGGTTTACTTGAATACATTTTTAATTTTGTTTACTTAAAACACCTTTGCACTATCGCTTCAGTAAGGCAGTATGCCTACTACACACTGCTCAGTTATTTTGTGTGCAAAAAATACGATCGTCAAAGGAAACGAAAGGTAATTTATCCGTCAAAACGATGAAAGTTACATACATAACTCATTTTTTGACAAGCAGTTACACGTAATAGTACGTGTTAAAACTTTTTATCATTTTTATTTGTGAGCGTTAGCTTACGAATAATGTAGAGGCAATTCTGCAAATCAGTATGTGCTTAACTACGCTAGGAACCGTCACCCGTGACTGACTGTGTGGATAACTGCAGTAAAATTAAGCAGACGACGAATGCTAGGCTAGGAGCGTCTGCTATAACCACCGCATCTGCCTGTTTATAGTTCCCACTGGTCCACTACATAGTGCGTATGTATTCAAAAGTATTAAACAGCTTGTAAGACAACGTTGGCCATTCGAGTGTCCATCATTGAAATGTGTACATATTGGTTGATTTCAGGGAAAACGGGGCTTAATGCATGTTAAATAAGATTAGCCTGTGCACACTGATTAGCCTGTGCACACTAATTAGCTGTATCAATGATTTGAAAAAAAACCAAACACATCTCGACCTGTGCTTTAAGGCACACTCTTTATAAATTTGAATTGGTTGTGGTCATTTCAAACTTGCGCTATAAAAAGGTATCACATAATTTTGAAAACTATGTTGCGTCTAAGATTATACAACAGCGAACAAATACAGTGCCTTCAGCGCTTTGTTTACATGTCTCTGGGCCACCATTGTTAACAAGTCGAAATCGATTTAGAAGTGAAACGTAAATAAACGGAAAACGGCGCAAAAAGTGTCAACACTTCGCTTTTTCCAAACAATGTCAAATAACCAAAACACAGACATGTCAGCGGCAAATTAAAACTAATGAAATTATATGGTTTCATGTTTGTTTGTGCTTTATGGTTTGTTGACGAGTATATCACGAGAAACAAAATTGTTTAAAATTATATGACCACATCGACATCGTTATCACATATGCACGCCATAGGTATATAATTAAATTGTGTAGTCCGACAGGCTTTTTAACTAAAGGTGTAAGTTGTGCGTTAAACAAGTATTTTTAAAATATGTTATTTTTATACTCATAGCAACTCGCACAAATCAATACAAGTGTGTAAATTTGAAACACACGCGCCTGTGTGCATTGACATCGTCTCACAACCGTGAAAATCGTCCAACTACCGACCACGGTGCAGCCATTTTCTTTGTGGCTGAAATCAAAAACCTAATAGGAACATAATATGTAAATATAACGAATGTAACCAAATGATCACTTACAAATGCATTGTCATTTATTTTTATGTAAATGTATCACGTATTTTTACAGCGCCATAGAATATAAAGAAGTGAAACTCCAGCTGCTGGAGTAGTATTGAATTATTATTATAAACAATTAGTAGGTCCTTTATTTAAGGCAAGTGACCGATTGCCCAAACAGTACAAAACAGCACAATACAAAACAGCATTAACACAAATAAGAATAAAGCTGGGGTCACCGCCTTGGAACGGTCAATGCAAAGCATTGGGTGTTTAAACCGGTTTTGGAGCGCTCAACCTCACACTTGGCCCAGCAATATTCATAATACATTTAAGTGTAAATACAATTTAACTTCATAGCATTGTAACTCAAATTAAACAATAAGAAAAGGGAATTAAAACGCATTCAATTTAATTACCATTTAATTACTCAATGGTATTGAAGATACCAGAGCAACAGAATTACATCTTTTTGAGGAACGATGGAATGAAACTATGAACAAGTGTCAACTACATTCCTTCTTTATAGAAAACGATTTAAAAATATAGCTTCATGAAGTTTATATTTCAGATCATCATCGCACACAAACAGGAAGAAGCAGCAATAATGGGTGAAAAAGTTCCATATTACATTGCTTGGTTGTTTATGTACTGCTAAAAAATAAATCAAACAAGAAACGCCTGTCACAGAGAAAATAAAAATAAGAAGTCATAACTTTACATAAATGTTTTTTCATTAACTGTTTCTATTTTTACACACTACCCGCGCATACTTGTTACGCCCACATGATCTTGATCTAGATTTAGTACACAAGCTTGCATTATAAACGGAAAAGAATAAACGGAGTACTCATATTATCTTTTCATATCACGTTATACCCAACTCAGAGAAAATAAATTACAAACAACCAGAAAGACCAATAATGAATGCTGTACATTGCAAGTGTATGTGGTATTTAGTTTGCTAACCAAAACATATTATATACAACATACATTACTGTCCATCAAAGTCATTAATTTATGAAATTAGAACACTTAATTTTATATTTTGTTGCGATTAAGTTAAGCAAAGTACTCGTTTGGCTATTAGTATAGGTTTACCAGGAAGAGTTGACAAATATTCCAAGATTATACTTTGCACATTGTATTTAAAATTTTATATAAATAAATCGATAATGTAAAATTTACGATCAAAGCTGGTTTAATAGATTTAGTGTTCATTGATGCGTCTGTTCCTCATCGTTATCTTTCTCAGTCATTAAGCAAGACCGATAAGGTAGATAGAAACAAACATACATCATCATATAAATAATGATAGTGTTTTGCGACTTCCATTATGTGTAGAAGTCAGTACTTCCGTATAAATAATGAATTATCTAATGAACATGTTTGAAGAGATAACTCTAACGCGGAAGTTTATAACAATATTCATCCAGCCATTCGTTTACACGGTGTTTACATTTCCTCGTCGAATTTATTTCTTTTTCCTACTAATAATAAATTACTTCAACATTAAGCCGACGTTCTTGTCATACTTGAAATATTCGTAACAACCATTCGGTTACTTCAAAATGAGCTCATCAAATTGCAGATACGCTGTAATAAAATTGTCCGTAATCGACCGCATGTTGTATCATAAAACAACAATTTATTTATTAATTTAGCTAATTTCGAATTCAAGAGTTTTCTTTTTGATATAGCGTCGGAAGACTTTTTATCGGCCTGTATAAGCTTCCTTTAACGTAATTTAATCATGTTAAATGTTACTGCAATTTCATAGTATGTGAATTGTCAAAAACAACATTTAATTATTACAAAATAACAATAAAAACGTGTAGTTTCTGACAAATCTGACATTCATGTATCGCACACACATAACAAGGAACAGTCAGACATTTCTGTTGACGTCAATGACTGAGTCTCACCAGCAAAAGCGGACACTTTTAGTGCCCTTTCACTTGATTAGCATCACTTGATTAGCATATATTTATTTACAACTTGTGTAACATAAAAAACAAGCATTTTTTAAAAATAAAAATAATTCTTTATTTCCAAATAAAGTCGAAGTTGATCTTCAGGCAGCAACAATATTCACCAATGTAGATACTTCTGACGGTAACTATTTGCCACCCTGGCAGTCTTGTTGGTTTGCTGCAAAATGTGCCAGAAATTTATGACAGTACTTGCATTTATAAGAATATTAAAAATTTAAAAACTATAACGAAGTAATAATTAATGAAATGCATGCCTAAATAATGAAGCTTTTAAAAATATATTACCGGAAGATACATATTAAGTTCGAATAAACATTTTTTATTGGATATATTAACATACAATTTGACCTCTTGTTAGGGAAATGAAAACAAATAAATCTGAAAAATTGAATTAGTCATATCCGAAGAAATAACACATTCAAATCGCAGGACTGAGCGTATTTAATTACCATATACTTATCATGATGAATTGGTGACAATGGTGAGTTTTGCTAAGACAGACATCATGCAGTACATACAAACGATGGGTAATTTGTATCATATATTGAAATGCAAACCTGTCGGAAATCGAAACAACTCTTATTGTTTTATCGAAGAAATCTACATTAACTATTATTTTATAATATACAAAATAAGCCTTAGATTTAAGAAGAACTGTGAAATCAGCAATAAGTTTTTGAAATGATACAATACAACAAGTTTAGTATTCGATTAAATGCAAATGTTAAATGTAGCACAAAACAACCCATTATCTTAACGTTCGCACCGTGGTATGTTTGTATGTATTACTGCTGTCTCATCACGTTAAAACAATTATTAATTCACATTTCATCTCACCGACACTTGCACACACGCGAAGTTATGTCAAAATAAAGTACATAAAGTTGAACGTTTTTATTGTTTCCAGTTTCTGCATGAATCAACCCAACAACAGGTTATGACGTACGTAAAGACAGAACCTAAATTGTATGCAGCAACTCTAAATACAGAATTACGATTGCACATTTTCATAATTTGTCGCATTATGTCGTGTGTATAACCAAACAATAATAATAATACAACTACTACTAATAATAATATACGAATTATGGCGTATTGTATATTTCCATTTAGGAACTATCATTCCTGCACAAGGTCTCAAAGCAGTTTCAAATTAAATGAGTTTAGCCATGAATGTCAACACGGGACTTCAACAGCATCGTTAACATAGACATGCATAATCTGCAAAACATTGATGACTCACATCAGACGTCGGAAGAAACAAATGATTAATTCAGTCATAATCTTAATGTAAGATTGTCGAAGAATTGTTGTTACACTTCGATGTACAAACGTTCTATGTAGCACACGGAATTGCTTACTCATTTTGCTACGAAAAGACAGTTGCAGGTAGCGAGTCAAGCAATGACGTTTCTTAACAATTAATAACATAATGGAAACTTGTTGTATTTGTTTGCATTTGTTTAAGTTAAGGTGAGAAGTTCTGTGCGTTTGTTATTTAGAGATGTTTAACAGTTTTTTTTGTAATTCCGACCCAAGCTTTATTGATTCGTGTATGTGTTTATTGTGGCCTGTTCTGATGTGCCGTATCGGTTGACAAGTGCTAACAAATAAAAGACATCGTACTCACCGTACGAATTATTGTCTACTGGTGGAGTTGGACATTTTTGAAGTGTTGATGTTTTAAGTGTACTTTTAGGTTGACGACATGTCAACACTATTGCTCTGTTTTCTTGTTGTTTTTTATAAATGTTATTATGTCTTAAACAGACCACATTATGAAAAGTATGAAAAGTAGATTTCTTGATATCCATTTGACAACACAAACAGTTCACTTTCCAGCGCCGACTGAGATTTCATCGTGTATTTTGACGTCATTTTCTGAACATGTTCCGTAACAACTTATGCGAGGGTTCTTAGTGATGAGCTTGCTCTTTAACTTCATCTTTATGGTGGTGAGCACTAAGTTATGGTCACTGCGAATGTTTGCGCCAGGAAATGTTCTTATGTTTGCGTTGTTGATCAATGCTGAACTTGAACCGTTGGGGTGCCAGTATGAAATCGATCTGGTCGTGTACTGGACGGCTTGTGTGCGTGCAGCGTTTTGGCCAGGGTGAGTTCGTGGATTCTGGTGAACTAAAGAAGTATCAAACCTCTTTCGTTGGTCTCTCCTAAGCCAAATCTACCTACTGTCCCTGACCAGTCTTTGTATGCTTCTGTTCAAAACCTGGCGTTCCAGTCACCTTTGGGATATTTTTTTTTGTTCAATCTCCTCGCCTTTGTAGTTTGCTGTTGGTGCGTAGACCTGGATGATTGTAATCTGAGGTCTCACTAATATACGGATGTAAATGCGTCTGCTGTTGACTACCTCCTTCCTTACGATGAAAACAACCCGGTGGCGATGTATAGAATCCTCAACACTGAACCATATCTTATGCCCTTCGTCTGTTGATTTTTCTCCATTTTACACTACGACCGAGTTTTTGAACGGAAGAAACCAAACTTCCAAGTCATTCCTGATATTGTAACGATAATTATGCAGACAAATGTCATCAAGATTAAATTATTAATGTGGCTTCAAGAGAGTAATCAATTTCTTCTGAGATTTTACTGACGACGTATTTTTTGACGCAAATTCGGCCAATGTTTGCCAATATAAACATTCTTACCAAAGTTCATCAAACTTGTGCTGTAAATGTGACCTATAGATTGGTTACATATTGCTTGTAAGATTTGATCTGGTAATCTAGTTTTTGAAGCACGTGAAAAGGATTCGAACTCGGCAAAGATATAGTCAAGATAAACATTAATAAAGATTTGCTTAAAATATGGCCTCTAGCGTAGCAATGAGCTTAATTATGACGACAAGCGACGCACAACGTTTGACGCACCATTAGTAAAGATGAATCTACAAATATATAAATCCAATAAGGAAATGTGTGAACAAATTGAATAGTGCAGCACAATAACTGTTAGCAGCCTAGCAGATATTTTATTACGCAAAACTGTTCCTCGCTATTGATATGTTAAACATGCAAATGTAATCTAATGGAAGCTGTGACGTTCGAATTCAAAATTATAGATGTGAACCTAATATGGGATTACATTGATCTGATTTTCTAGAATTGTCCTTAAAACAGCATGAAGTGTTACATCAAAAGTGCAGTACTTATGCAATGAACATCGAGTTCAATGAATTTTATTAGAAATATTTCTGTAATATACATTACTTTATATATTTATTGTTTAATTGATTTTCTGACGTTTGTGCTTATAATGAAGTTAGCATTTTGGAATCCAACAATATAAGGACATTTCCCACTCCCTATTCTCAACGAACCATGACCGCCTCAGTACTTGCCAAGCGTTAAGTGAAGAATCTATATGCTGGCCATTGTCGTCAACCAGTGTTCTGGAAATGCTTCTTGTACACAGAAAATGAACATTTTATCAGATAATCTTACACACATTTAACAAAGTGTTTGAAAATAATTCGCTATTATGTGAAGGCTTTGTAATATCGACCCATTCACTTCGACCAGATATTTTAGTATTACACAAATTCGCCATTTGTTTCTCACCTGAACATCACGAGGTATTTCATCTTAAATGCTTTAAAGCCTCACACACGGTAGGGAAAATAGAACATCACTATTTTCACTTACTGAGATAAAAAAAATAAAATAAAGCATTCACTCAAAATGATACTTTTTTAATAACGGGAATTCGACTAGTTTTGTTTTTGTTTTATTGTTAATATGCTCTGTTCTTGTATAACGTAAACGAAAATAAAAAATCTCGAGAATGATGTTATGAGGTCGACATGGTGAAATCCAGTTATTGTTGTCAATAAAACGTTTTAATATCGGTGATCGCCTAATCAATCTAAATTTGTATAAACGAGGGTTGAAAATGTTTGTTTAAAAAAAGGGTTGAACAAATATATATTTATGTTATAAACACAAATTCAGCAACATTTTCATGCAGACATTGACTTCATTAATGGGCAAATACATATCATATGAAATAAGTGTGTACAATGTTCCATAAATTATACATTTCAACGCACAAGCTCGGTAAAACATGCTTTGTAGGCGGTCTTTAAAATGCTTTGTTCTTCTATTGACAATCAAATATGAAACCTTTCAAGGACAACGAGGAACAACTGTAGATCACTATATTATTAAAAATCAAGGAAACTTTTCGTAAACAGAAGTTTTATCTAAGAAGAAAAGTTTTGTTATTTTTTGAATAGTCGCCAAAAAATCACAAAGTATTAACTCCTACCTATTTTAAGCTTGAACTCCAGTAATACAATTAAACAAAGCTTGCAATTGCCTGTTTGAATTGTTTAGCCTTATTTATAATGTATGTTATGGTTAGAATTTCTAAAACAGACTTAAAGTAGGAGTCAAATGGCGTCAGTAAGTGATGTTATTCCGTTCTTTTTTCTAATTTGCAAAACATCCCTCAAGAGCCCGAAATTTTAATTGTGAGCGGACGCCATTTTCAATATTAAGTAGCGATGACCTTGACTGTTGATTTTGACCCTAAGTGTCCCATGTAAGTTTCATTTTAATAGCTCGATTCATTATCGATATACTAAGTCTACACAATAAGTCCATATTTTATACAGATATCTTGATTATCATGTGTGCAAACCCTGGTTATTCGGTATCTGTGTATGAACGTTCAATATCAAATCTACTGGATGTTCATCGCGTACTAACAAATTGATGGACTTAAAAACGTCTGGTGTATTTTCACTTGTCATGAGTTTAAAAACGATACGTCGGAATGACACACACTTTTTTCAAATGGCATGCCCGTATTAAAATGTTGATGAAACATTGACTCCACACACACCATAATCAACCATAAGCGATGATTCTGTATGCAGTTTTGAGTCAACTTACCGGGTGGATTACATGTGGCTTTATGATTTTCTTGAGCAACATTAACCGTGACCAACTTACCCCATAAGCAATCCAAAGCATCGCTAATATGTTCATGAGAACTTTCAATACAATATCTTGCTGCGTTCTCAATATGATGATGACAGTTTTTATTTGTGAGCATTAGCTCACAAATAATGCAGACGCAAATTTGCAGATCAGTATGCCTTAGCTACGGCAGGAATCGTAACCCGTGACTGCCTGTGTGGATAACTGCAGTACACTTTAGCAGACGAATGAATGATAAAAGCGTCTGCTTTAACCACCGCATCTGCCTTGTTCTCACTGGTACAGTATATATTGTGTATTTACCAGCTTGTAAGACAACGTTGGCCAGGTTAGTGTTTATCATTGAAATCTGTACATATTGGCTGCTTTCAGGGAAAATGAGGCTTAATGCATGTCAAATAAGCTTAGCTTGTGCACATTGATTAGCTGTATCAATGATTTGGGAAAAACACACATCTCGACCTGTGTTTTAAGACACACTCTTTATAAACTTGAATGGGTTGTGGTCATTTCAAACTTGCGATATAAAAAGCTATAACATAATTTTGAAAACTGAGTTGCGTCTAAGATTATACAACAGCGAACAAATTCAGTGCCTTCAGCGCTTTGATTTATGGTGCTTTGTGGTGACAGTGACCTTCATATTGTTGAAACAACCTTTTACGCAACCGCATACTATATTTCGCTACCAGATAATTTAGGTTTCACCACGAAACACCAATGTCATGTATTTTTGTTTCCGTTACATAGGACTTGACCCGGCCAATATAAAATAACAGGTTACTACCTGATATTTTTGTAATATTTTAGGCAAGGCTTAGAATAATATAACGGCGAGGCTTGCCGAGCCGTTATTTTATTCGTGGCGAGCCTGATATATTACAAAAAGATCAGGCAGTAATCTGTTTTTCTGTTTATCATACCTCTACGATTTTGAAGAAACGAGCGAATTCGTTGAATTGATATCCCCCGCCAATATGTCATTTTTTCAAGATACAAAGGGTCATAACTCCGTTATTAACAGATGATGTACAATGATATTTGGCGTGTATCTATATATATACTCAAACCAAGTTTCAATGAAATCCGCCAAAGCACTTTAAAGATATGGCTCCGGACGGACGGAAAGACGGACGGACTGAAAGACGGAAGGACGGACGGACGGACAACGCCGAAACGATATTCCTCCGCCTATGGCGGGGTATAATAGTGAAAAAACGCTACAAAGCTGCAGCTTTAGCGGGAGAGAATATGAAATTTTACGTGTTAATAATGCCGTCATGAGCACGCGCGCTTAATATTTAAAACAAAAACATTGCAGTTTTAAAATGTATTATATCTTGGTATCAAATTGTTTTTTGTTGTTGAATAGGATTCAATTTTACTAAAAGTGATTCCGATTGATTGTTGATTCTGAGTAATATGACCTACATATCAGGCAGATGGTATGATAAAGATGCGTTGGTATGATAAATCCATTTCTGCAACTACAACTCCAAGAGTTGTATTGATAGCGAGGTCTCTTTGCAATGTTAAATAACGTAAATCTTAACAAAAAATCTTCATGTGTTTTTAAAAGGAACCTGTTTTTTTCTACAAAAGAATTAACGTAAAAATGACCCGGCCCATAACAAATGCAATCCCTAAAGCCAGACCATGTAATAAGTTATTAAAACCAAGATCATGTTTGCGTTCTAGAGTGAGGTAGTGGACATATTAGAAATTGTAATTTCAGCTTCACTAGTAATAGAGAAATATTATTATAGCACGTGACCCTTTATTTATGACAGAGAACCAACTACCAAACAGTAAAAAACACTCATGTAACATTCATAACACACACGAATAGGCAACGAACCCAAAGAAATGAGTTTTCATATGATCGCCGTCCTGGTATGGTCAAGGTGAAACATACGGGGTTTGTTTTAAACCGGTTTTAATGAGCTCTTAAACGCATATAAAGAATAACCTCATAGCGTCATAATTTGAATTGAAGAGAGAATACATTTAAATTTAATTGACGATAAATAGTTTATGGAATGCAAATCAGAGCAACTGATTGTAGATTTTTAAATGCATGATTACATAACACTAAAACAATTGGGAATCAAATATATATGTGCAAATAACTTAAGAGACAAACATCATATTTTTATATTCCGATCATCGCTTTACATTTAAAGGAAACAGCCGCAGTGGTGGTTGTAAAGGGCAAACTTACAAAGCTTGATTTGGAATATAAATTTTAAGATGATGAATTATCATGTTTTAGTTTTTAAAGCAATAATGATTTTCAAATCGATGTCAATTCATTAATAACACTTTTGCAAAATTCGATGTCTTCACTACGCCCTTTAAAATAAATCTACTAACTGAAATTTGGTTAGATTATGCCTGTTCAATTAATTGATATATACAGTAAATGCCTTACAGGTTGCTGCAGAATTAAATAAAATTAACATGTTAATAATTATTTAAAAAAATCAATTAAAGGCTTTGTAATATAACAATAATGCATCCCTCTTTGCGGGGTTGAAATTGGTATAAAAAGATCCCTTTTAGAAGAATTTTTGCAACAGGTTTCAAAGCTTATCAATCACACCTTTAAATATGATATCCGAATACAGGGTGAGCCCTGACCTACGATCATCTTAAAAAACTCAATACATTAAAATCGGTAATTAGGAAGAGGTAGACCATTACCGCTTAATGAGCAATGCGTGATTGATAAATCTGTTGATAATGATTTAAAATGCGTGAAAGGTTTAGATAAACATCAACTTTTCCAATATCGACTTCCTTTGTATTGTTTAAATTCATATTTTCCCTTTTATGAAATCTGTAAATCACCGAGCGGTCGACTCGCAACTGTTGCAACAACAAATGCTCATTGTTCACGTAGCCATTCAGTGTTTTCCCACTAATGTCAGACATTGTTTATATGTTATCACTTATTCGTTTTAGGTTTCTTCCATCGAGAAACATACCTGACTCACTAGTTTGGAACAACAATGAAAGTGTTATATGACCACTGGTTTAATAAATCTGTAATCTCTCATTGACTCACACCATTCAATATGATGACTTTATACGCTCTGCTGCCGATATATTATTGCCACTGATCTTGTGTCGTTCACATCACGGTGATCAACATTGAGCACAATGGACTGAAACTATCCCTTTGCATGGCTATATGAGAAATTTTGGTAAAACGAAATAATCGAAAAGATCGTAGAAATTCGATACGCGTGATGCAAGGCCGGCGAGACTTGAAACTCCGACAGTTGCCGAGCCGGACAATGAAACAATAACTGTTAAAACTTGTGTCACGTTATCTGCAAATGAGCATAATACGACTGATGACGAAAAGCTGATCTGCAATTAGCGAACATTAGGCAAATTGTTGTAAGAAAGACACAAGGGTATCAATATGATCTAAATGTAGACGGCAAAGGGTCTGAGTGGTTCCTTTCGTCGTCTTTGCGAACAATCGGATGTTGTTACGCTTCATGTGACCTCTAATGCAGTAACAAGTTATGTAAAATCTGGGTTTGAAAAACAAAACTTAAAAAAGTCACCAATAAATAGTTTTTAATAACACTTCAGCTTTACAATAAGAACAGGCAGGAAGCGATAGGTAAACTTTAAAAATGTCAATTCTGATTTGTATTTAAGTACATGCTTGCTAAACGCTATAAATTTATGCATAGTTTGAGTGGGGTGTAAAAAGCATGTGCAACTTATTCGGAACGAAGGTTCTTTAATAATAAAACCTCACAACCCGTCCTTAAATGTCAGTTATATGTTTATGTCATAAATAAACATAAATGTGATTTAATGAAAAGGTTTGTGGTTTCAATTAGGGGAAGATAACAATAACACGTTATATTCCGATTTATTTAGTATTGTTTTATTTGCAAGAATCAGATATAAGTACATCAAATAACAGGGGTGTAAAAAGCATGTGCAGCTTATTAGGAACGAAGGTTCTTTAATAATAAAACCTCACAATCCGTCCTTAAATGTCAGTTATATTTTTATGTCACAAATGATCATAAATGTGAAGGTTTGTGGTTTCAATTAGGGGTAGATAACAATAACACGATATATTCAGATTTATTTAGTATTGTTTTATTTGAAAGAATCAGATATAAGTACATCAAATAACAGTTTATTAACTGTCTTGAAGACATTAAGCTGAATAGTTGTGGTTTCGAAAATACGTAATGATAACAAACACTTCTCGACGAGTCTATCAAACTGACGTCTGCTGTTTGATTTTCTAATGCGCTCTATGTTCGATATTTGATTGACACGTGTAGTTCGTGAACGACGAACATACAGACACAAGTTTTGATATCCTGTTACGTTTATTTTAGGTTTATATTCGCGTTTAAAGAATTGTGTTGTATTGATTGGTTGAATGCAACTCGTTGGTGCATCACGTTTTATATGAGCTCAATTTTAAATAAAAAGTCCCACTATTCGAGTGCGGCAAATCATTGACAATATATATACCTGTTTTTGCAATGTTTTTTTTTACTATGCATACGCCGGTTATTGATACGGTACAACTAGAAGAAAAAGCTAACTCCCAACCAATACACACAGCTAGCATTTTATATTATAACTATTGAAATCATTACATTGGTAATTCACGTTTAAAATGTTATCGATGGAAAGCGTTACACATGCTTTATATATTTTTTAATTGCAATTGATGTTCAACATTAAACGATCATATAGATTGAAAAAAAAATATTTTTTTTGAGTGTTGTTTTGCTCGTTTGAATATAAACCATACGATTGTTAACATATTTTGGGAAAACTGTGAGAACGTCCCTTTGAATAAAGCTGTCTAGTGAAGTAGCTGATAAATTGTTAATATTGACGGTACCACCTATTTACTAAAATTTCTTGTTGATCTAAGCGCCGTCATTGGTATACTAAATGAGTGTAATGTTGATCGTTCAAGGTTTTGGAAGTCTGTTGGTAAAAATTGGTATCACACAGGCTAACAAGAAAGTGGTTCCTGATGAGGTTGTTCTAGATGACGGCTCTGTATACACGGACGTTAGTGATATTTTACATAAATGGAAAATAGAATTTAGCAACTTATTTAATAATCCAAATGTGTCATGTAATAAAATGTATAATATTGTAAATGGTGATTTGTATACACTTAGTTTTAATACTGATATTGCTATTTTGGAAGTGAAAAAAGTGGTTGATGGTGGTAAACTTGGGAAAGCTAATGGTATAGATCAAATACCTACTGAAGCTCTAAAGAATGATACTGCTGTTATGTTTATGCATGCTTTGTTTAATGTATGTTTCAAGAGTGGTACAATTCCGACTATATGGGGTAAAAGCATTATTACCCCTATTCATAAGCCAACAAGTATGGATCCAAGGAACCCGTTATCATATAGGGGAATTTCTTAAACTTGTTCTGTTTATAAATTATACTGTGCTGTTTTAAATAATAGATTAAGTCGTTGGGATGAAAGTCAAAATATTCTTGTTGATTAACAAAATGGCTTTAGAAAGAAACGAAGCACATATTATCATTTGTCTACTTTAACAAACTTTATTGAGACTAGAAAGAAACGTAAACAAGCTGCATCTGCTGCTTGTATTGATTTTAAAATGGCATACGATTATATAAATAGAGACTTATTGTGGAAAAAAATGCATAACATTGGTATAAAAGGTAAAATGTTAAGTGCTGTACAGTCTCTTTATGCTTCTGTATATTCATTTGTAAGAGTTAACTCCAAACACAAAGACTGGTTTACTGTCAAGTCTGGATTATGACAAGGCTGCATATTATCTCCCCTTTTGTTTAATCTATACATAAATGACCTAGCTATATACCTTAAATCGCTTGATATTGGTGTTTAATATGGATCCGATATAATATGTATATTCCTATATGCAGACGATATTGTCCTGTTAGCTGAAAATGAAAAAGATTTGCAATGTCTATTAAATGCTCTCAATAACTGGTGTAGCACCAACGATATGTATATAAATAGCAATAAGAGTCAAATGGTCCGTTTTAGACCTGTATCTATATGTAAAACATCTGTTAATTTCAAATGTGGTGATCACACAATAACTTGTGTTGACAAATATATGTATTTAGGACTTTTGTTACAAGAGCACTTAGATTTCAATGTCACTGCAAAGGTAGTTGCTCAAAGTGCAAGTCGGGCTCTTGGTCTTCTTATAGCTAAATGTAAATCTGCTGGTGGTCTTCCATATAACGTATTTACTCACCTATATGATTCTACTGTTTGGCCTACAATCAGTTATGGCTCTGGTATCTGGGGTTATCGTTCTTAGTCGTGTATTAATGCCGTGCAGTATCGCGCCATGCGTTTCTTTTTAGGTGTCGGTCAATATACGCCAAATGTTGCGGTTTCTGGTGAAATGGGATGAATACCCCCGGAAATCAGACCGTGGAAATCCATTGCTATTTATTGGGCTAGATTATCTAATATGCCTGACTGTAGAGTAAATAAACGAGCTGCACTTTGCACTGCATCTGCAGCAAATAGATCATGCAGGAACTGGGTTTACTTTGTTGATAATATGTTAAAAACTTGTGATGCACAACAATATTGTAGCATTAGTGTTTCAATTCCAAAGCATGCTATTGTCAATAAAGTTACTAGCAAGATGCAAGAAAAAATGGTTTCAGAATGGCTGGAATCTTTAAATAGTGCCACAGGCCCTTCTGGTCGTGGTGGTTATAAATTACGTACGTATCGGCTGTTTAAAAATGATTACCAGACCGAGATTTATTGCACACTTATTATGCACCCACAACATCGCGCTGCATTTAGCAAGTTCCGCTGCGGTGTCGCTCCTTTGCGCATAGAAACAGGGCGTTACGAGGGCCTAAGTGTACTGGGAAAAAAATGTCCGTTTTGTGGTAATATTGAAGACGAAAGCCATGTACTTCTAGATTGCTTTTTATACGATGACATATTGTGTCATCGTTAAGACACTCCATATTTGAGAAGGCTAAGCTTGTATATAATACATTTACTAGAATGTCTAAAAATGAACAATTGATATTTCTTTTCACAAATACTGAAATGATACTATTTGTGCCAAAACCTGTTTTAATATTCTACAGCGTCGTATTTTATTCCTGTGTATATAATGACATTGTACTTTATTTAATCATATGTACTTTTACATATATGTACTTTTATTTGACATTGTACTTTCTTTAACCATATGTACTTTTATTTGCATTTAGGTAATCATTGCTAATCAGTTCACCCTATACCTGATCTTGGATGATATTCGGTATTTTACAATGTTTTTTTTTTGTTATACGCGCATTAGGACCCGATTTACAACTCTCAGTTTTTTGTTTTTCTTTACAAATTCATCAGTCCTACAGCAGTTGTTATTTAATGATTATAGATGATCACCTAACTTTTAATACTTTGTGTAAATATGTAATAGACTTGAAGTAGTATAATATTGAATTGGTACCGTGTGCCTCTTAAAATTATTCAATATAATGGTCGTATGCATGTTTTATGTGAATATTTGTATGTGTATATGTATAATTATATGTATGTATACGAATGAGACAATAATCAAGTTTGAATGCAGTACAGGCTTGCATAGGCCGCTTTGAATCAGAGTGATCAATTTAAGTTTAGATTGTCAGTGTCATGAAAAGCTCTTATTAAATCACTCGATTCTGGTTTATTAACTGTATGTTAAAAAGTGCATTTAAACAGGCATATTTTATCGTTTGTTTCTTTCATATTTGCTTCATCATATCGTTGTTGTTAAAAGTAAAAAAATGCACCGTCATACTAACATGAAGAACAACAATGCTGTAGGCAAATGATTGTACAACAGAAACCTGTAAACGAATCGGTAATGGGAAGGAAGTTTAACAAGTAAACTAAATATTGGACGTTAAAGCCTATTTATACCAGGTGCAATATACTCAACGAAAGCCAATGTAGTGTTTTCTATGGAATATAAGGCTGATCATACACTGGACCCCAAGCGGAGTGTTATCAGCAATAAAAGAATCCATTATCAAAATGAGGCACACAGTGGTCACCTACAAAATTTGTTTTCAACAGATGGGATAGCCGCTCTCATTCATACATAACGAACAGCCCACTCTTTTTTAAACACATGGACTTACAATAAAACAGTTACACATGGGGGCACTTTTCGAATTAGGTATGATAAAACTGTCAAATTGTGCCTATTGATCGGATGTTTACTTCCTGAACTTATTTTGCACTACATGCTTAATTAAATGTTGTAAACAGAGCCACGCGAGAGGTGACATCCAACGAGTGAACGCGATTCTCCGAGGGAGTCGCCCACAAACAAGATTAATATAACATCTGTAAACAGTCAGGAGTATTAACGAGGTTTGCCGATGATTAGACAAGTGGGGTAGTATAAAGTTGTAAACACGCTCTACTGGTCATGTCTCATGAATGGAAATATTGAATAACTGGTGGAGTTTATGTATGCTATCAAGCTTTGAAAGTGGCATAAAATCTGCACGTTGTTTACTTCACTCACAACTATCGAGGACAGTGTTACTCACCAAGAATTAGCAAAGTCATCATTTTATGTCAGTGTTACTCGAACGAGTGGTACGACTGCTATAATTTTTCACGCTTGCGTGGATGTTGACCTTAAGAAACCCAGGACGGTTAATCACGTCTTAAAGTCACAATGCAGCCAGTGGGGCAACTAATACCAGGTGGTTAGGTTGGTCGTTGGGGGTGGGGGTACACTGGCAAAATAACAGAGGAATCAGGTTCACGCTTCTGCTGTGGCAAAGGGTATTACTAAGGACATGTGTACTCATTTTATGACAGTTGATGTAGATTAAAAGCCTGAACTTCTTGAACGTGAATGGTCTTCATGATTCACTACGAGGAAATGTTGTAATTGCTATTGTTACAATATAAAGCGTAAAAAACATCGAATGGGTACAAATTGTCAACATATTTTATAACGAATTTGTGGTTATTGGTTGCACATGTTACACACATCCATATAATATGACTGATAAAGAGCTAGTCATCATATACGCAGATACATCGGCCATTTTAATGATAACGATACTAAAGATAATAAACTTGTGTCAAAAAACTTTCTGAAGATTGTATAATGGTAAGACAATAATTATTTCTTACTTGTTTTTTTCCGTCGGTAAACATTTACCACATTTTTGTATACTTAAATGATATTTGATATGGGTTTTAGTACTGCATATTCAATTATTAAGAAAAGGAAGAAATCATTTTTATTTATCAAAGAAACTCTGTGAATAGGTCTCTTTTCCAATAAATTATAGATTCGTACAAATCCATGCATATCGTTTCTTAATAAAAATAGATACAGATTCTAAACAAAATTATTTTCCTTCGCAATGTAAAGCATTTATTTTCAGGATCACAAATAAGGACATGTTTAATGGTATTTGATTTACATACAATCTTATCTTCAAGACAGCCTATATAATGGTCTAACTCTTTGTGTTATAATAACACTTATGAAACGTTTTTTGCAGATCATGTTACACTCGTTTATCATTTTGCAGGGTAATTTGCATGATATTTATATTATAAACATATCGTCTGCTCATCGGGTTCACCTCGCCTTGCGGGGGACCTCCCTACCTCTTCACCCATAGATAAACTCTTCGTAGGGTCGGTCCAATCATCAATCTACACTTCACCATAACACGAGGAAGAGAGTTGTCATAAATTTTGAAAGACATGATTACTATTTATTGTTTGTTTGAGGAAATGATTAAAACTACCGCTGGATAGCTAACTAAACCTAAAACCTTGGCGGGTTACCCTTTAGAAGTTGACAAACATGGTAATAAAACAAGCGCGTGTCAGCGGCGTTGATACGACTATATTTTGATATTTTCTGTAGCACGCACACTTTGTATAAATGCATAAACTTCTTCTATATATATTGGCAAAATTGAAAAAAGTTGTTGATTCGCAAATTTTCGATTCAGTTATGATATTTGTGAGGAACAGTAATATTGAACATTTACCATGCTCTAAAATAGCCATTATATGCATCTTTTGACGATTTAAAAACCCGAAAATTATTAAGCGTTGCAACGCGAAACAAATTAATAATTTGGAGTGTTCTGTTGTTGTCGTTGTATTTTGTGAAACTACGAGGATTGCTTATATAAATTAATCAAAGCGCTGAAGGCACTGTAGGTGTTCGCTGTGCGCATAGCACAGTATGCACATGCTAATCTTATTTGACATGCATTAAGCCCCGTTTTCCCTGAAAGCAGCCAATATGTACAGATTTCAATGATAAACACCAGACTGGCCAATCTCGTCTTTACAAGCTGTTAAACACTATTAGACATATAAACCCTCTGCAGTGTGCCAGTGGTGAACTAAAAAGGCAAATACACTGCGGTTCATCAAATTCACATGTATGTTGAAACACGAACGACAACTCTGCTAGGAGAATGGCATTTGTCGTCTGCTACAACAGCCATGGTTGTCTTTCTATACCGTAGTTAAGGCTTCTAAGCACATACTGATTTGCAAAATATGGTCTGCAACATTAGCGTGAGCTAATACCCACACTAAAAAGTACCCCGGTGATTGTATCTGGAAGGATGGCCGAGTGGTCTAAGTGGGAGACTTTTTACTCCATGACTCCAGGGGTCAGTGGTTCGAGCCCTGCTGAGGGTTACCATTTTTTATTTTTTTATTTTATTCTTGTTTTTGTACAGGAGCTTTTTATTTACAAAGTTTACATTTATCAATATAAAGCATTTAATGACAAACTTCAAAAAATGCCAAAATCTGTGAAAAGGCCCCTTTAAAAAAAACGTGCCCTACGTTGGGTACGAACCCACGGCTTGGAGAAGGAAAAGATTTTTCGCAGCTACTTAACAGCGCACGCTGTCAAATTGAAATGAGATTTTAACTCAACGGCATGATGGTAATAGACGTTTTGCAAAATTATGACTGAATTGCATTACACATGCGTTATTAGTTATCAGATTTCGACTGTTTACGACTATCTATAACCAAACATACATATATTTAAAAGATTTTATTAGTTAGTAGTGTATTTGTGCTGGTGTGAACATAATTATTGTATTAATCTATGAAAAATGTTATTTAGCCAAAATATGAACAATTCCATTTAAATGGATCTTTTCACTGTTTGGTTAATTGACAAAATTGAAAAAAGTTGTTTCAGATTCGCAAATTTTCGTTAAAGTTATGATATTTGTGAGGAAACAGTATTACTGAACATTAACCATAGTCCAATATAGCCATTATATGTATCTTTTAACGATTTGAAAACCTAAAAATTATAAAGCATTGCAACGCGAAACGATTGAATAATTTGGAGAGTTCTGTTGTTGTCGTTTAAATTTACGAAACTACGAAGATTGCTTATATAAGGTATAAAATACTTATTCTGTGAATACTCCGCGGAATAGCCGAGGGGGCTAATGCGTTTTTACTTCAGACTAACTCGAGGACTCCGGGGGTCACTGGTTCGAGCCCTGGTACCGGCTACTTTTTTTTCCTTGTTTTAATTTTATTCTTGACTTTTTACTGGAGCTTTTAAGAACCAATGTTTACATTTATCAATATAAAGCATTTAATGCCAAACTTCAAAATATGCTTAAAACTGTGAAAAGGCCCCTTTAATGAATATAAGGAATACCCACAGTGTTTGCTTTTTGAATACGGGCCCTTAACTTTGACTATCTCCTGATTCAAGATTACGATGTTGAAAATTCGGAAAATCTGTTTTTGGTAATTACAGATATGAGAGATATACGTATTGAGTCGATAAATAACAGAAATATCAACACGTATTGTCATATAAAAACAGTACTCGAAAGAATATAAGCCATTTTAATGGGCTTCAAAAACGAACTCAAAGCGGGCGATGTCAGTAGAAATATGACTTTATACATTAAATTCTCAAATGGTTGTGTAGCATGTTGATTTTGCACATGTATACGCACTATATAGAATCGGAAAACATGTTGAAGAGGTTTGTATAATGGTATTAATTCGCAATGTAACACTAAATTAATTTACACGCTATTACAAAACAATAATATTGAAACATTTTAATTGTTCACAGCACAACCCGCTTAAAGGGCCATTTCACGTTTTGGTAAATTGACAAAATTAAAAAAGTTGTTTCAGATTCGCAAATTTTCGTTTTAGTTATAATATTTGTGAGGAATCAGTAATACTGAACATTTACCATGCTCTAAAATAAAAGTATAAAATACATCTCTCATCGTATGAGCACGGATGGCCGAGTGGTAAACTTTAACTCCAGGACTCCAGGGGTTCGAGCCCAGATGAGAGTTACTTATTATTATTTTTATTCTTGTTTGTTTACTGGAGCTTTTTAAATCCAATGTTTACATTTATCAATATAAAGCATTAAATGACAAACTACAATACATGCTAAAATCAGTGAAAAGGCCACTTTAAAACAAATGTTGCTGACAAGAAAGCTTAGTCAATTAAATATATATCTAAAGAAAACGCCCGGTGTGTTTAATCTTCTGCCAGTAAATAGATGCAAGCTTTCTATTTGTCAATAGAATTATCAGGTAATTTAGCAAAGGAATTAAAAACACCAACCAATATCTATGACACTGATTTTTTTTGCATTTCATATCGGTTTTACAGCTTTTTTTAAACGAAGGTCAATCATATATTTTGTCAGTTTAGTAAAAGATTGACCTCCTTGAATCAGAGGAAGTGGTACAATGGGCGTACAAATAAGTTCACGATCCATCATGAAACAAATGATTTTACCGTGCCGGGAATCGAACAGCACTTCTTAAATTTGACATTGTCGATTCAATTACAAAAATGCATTTTTTTGTGGTGTATTTTAAACATAAAATTTATAAATAAATAAATTAGAAGAATCGTTAAAACATGTCAACAAGTGTAAAAATATCATCATGTTGGACATTAAATTAATTTTTTTAAATAACATTACGGCTCGGGTCATTTCCTCGTGAAAAAAATGTTTAAGCTGTTTAAAGTAAATGCGTTGAACGAAGGGGGATTTAGCAAAAATGTACACATATTACAAGTCAGAAATTGTACAATCTAGCTGTGCATGTCTTTAGAAATAGTTTTCAAGTTGGAGTCTAAATTGACTGTAAATGCGATTAGCAAATAAACATTCCACATATGGGTATTCTTTTTACATACAGGCAAAGATAATGTATTTAATTGGAATGTAAGACGTAGAAATCTTACCGCAGACGTCAAAGCTTACGTACATGAAATGTAATAATATGTTAAAATGTACACGAACAACGGCAGATTTTGCAATTTTAACACGCGTTGAATGTCCATCTGTCGTAATTAACTGTCAGAGTTATGCAACACCACTAATCATGTAAACATGTTCGTAAATAACTCCGAGCCAGTTCGCGACAGTTCCCGAGTGTACATGTTCTTTCCTACGTTGACGCTTACGTCCAAGCAATTATTTTTCAATTAACGCTAACCAATGGGACACAGTCATGCTCAAGTGACCTCATGAGTAAACCACCTACATTTAGGGTTTGTCAGAAATTTGAACATCAAACAAATTAATAATTGAATAGATCACGTCAAGCAAAATTAGCGGAAAATGAAACAAACATTTCGCAAAAAGCATTGCGAAGCTTACATAGAATAAGAATAGAGGCAAATAAATCTTACATTGTTTGAAGCGTTCAGCGATAAATCGAAGCGTTTGACGCAAGGCGTACACTTGTTACCCATGAGTTATACTAAAAGTCGAAGGCCACACATTGTTAGGTGTTTCCTAATCTGTTATCATGACAGATATTTGTTGTTAAGTCGTGTGAAAGGTTTATGTGTGTGCAGTTGTACACCCACGCATGAGGCAACATCTAGATAAATGAAGAAGTACTGCATCAGCACCATCAGTAGTTGAAGTAGTAGTTAATTTATCAGATGCTCCATTGTCTAAACTTACAGCTAGAAATGCAATCTTGCACTACGTGAATAAACATCCGTTGTATACCGGCTCCAGAAACATTAGAATCATGTTACGAACTAAATAATGAGTTATATTTCAATCAATTCATAAAAGCCCCCACATCCACAAATATAGCGCGACAGTTACAGATTGCTTCACAAAAATAACATTATACATCAAATTACCGGCCATTATGATCCATATAAAGACTTTTAGATCATTTGGGATCAATTAATATTTGTTTATGCAGGTTAGTTGTGCCTGAGTGGTCACAACGTGGTCTGCTTTGCAAGACAAAGCTTGGAAAAGCAGATTAAATATGTAATAAATCGCCGTTTAAGGGCGTCACCGCTTGCTTTGAAATGAAGTAACACTTTCAATTAAGGTGACGTAACAATTACAACCGCGCTATGTATGTGACAATTTGGATATCAATTCGATCGCTTTGTTAACCAATGCGTGCTAGTAGCAAATAAATAGTCGTGTGTGAAATATGGCGCCTCCCGCGAAAATGCAACAGTCGCCACCTCGGCGTTGTCGCTACCTAGTGGTATTTTTAAACCGCTCTGCTTTGTTTCGTCGTCTGTAGGTAAAATTTAGAGTTAACGATATGCTTGTTAAGTCAAACAGTCAGTCTCTGAGCGGATTATGTTCAAGCGGGGGGGGGCGTCTTTATCAACAAGTCTGTGAGACGGAAACCGCAAGTGGGAAATTTTGAAACGCTACCCGGCTCCGGAGGGTTTGCTGAAGTGCTTGACCGCTGAAAATTATTACAAAGGTGTCAATCTAGCCGGATGCAAGTTTTGGGGTTGTAAATATTTGTAGATATTGATATACTTGCCGCGTGCAACCCGCTCGGTGGTACGAGGAAAACCCCTGAAGGAACATTCTCATAAGAGTATAGCATATCAATTTCTTTCGAACGCGACAACACTTATATTAAATGTGAACACAAACACAATACGAATCGTGCGTTTTTGTTGTCGTAAATTTATTAGGTTTTATGAGCTTTACATTTTGGTCCAACACAGTATAAACACAGATTTGCTCAGTCCAAAATAACATTCTTTGAGATTCATAACACCTGCATGGTAAAAATATACGTTTCCTGTTCACAGAGAAATGCCAAGTTGCCAGCTGAACCTCGGCTGCTACATGTGTCACATGTCTGTAATGGCAATAAAGGTTACTTACACTTCATCTGTGTTCCGATCTCGTTTAACGACATGTTTTTTTTCTATAAAGATTGTTTCAAAAAGAATGTGCGGCAAAATTTCAATAATGCTATTTTCGCAAATGACATTCAAAATGACATACATGAATTGCGATAATAAAAACAAAGACACCGAAAGGAAAACCAGCAATTCGAACATAAAATATTATCTATGCTGCAAATGTCTGTCTTATTTCACTTACCACATTTATTCACAATACAAGACGGACAAATCGTTGAAATTTTACTAATTGCATGAAGCCACAGATCATGCATATCTCGCACAGCACAAAACATACACCGGTATATAGAATGTATGCCTTGCATTGATCAAGATCTATAACCGTGTAGCGAATGCATACCATGCAATATACAAGATGTATGCGACACAATACCTATAGTAAATTCATGCATCTCACATCGACCTTTATCTAATCGCACATTAAACACATTACTTATAGACATACTTATAGCCGGATTAGAAATGCAGATTCGCATGATATAAGACAATACCCTTATATATCACGACGCACCCGGAAAGCAAATGCATATTTCGAATTCATTACGACTTGTATTCGTATAGCAAATGCAGATATATTGTATTCGTATAGCAAATGCATATTTCGAATTCCTCAAGACTTGTATTCGTATAGCAAATGCATATCTCTAACTGCAAGCGCCCTCATGCCAAGGTCACGTATTATAAGACGTATACCAGCATAACACACGCATATGTCATAAATCAAACGACCTATATTCTTATAACACTCGCATATGTAGTATTGAAACGACCTATATCCGGAAAGCAAAATCTGGCAATCCTTGAATAAGACATATACCAGCATGACAATCACATGGCTCGCATTCCACCAGACCTTTTGGCGCATAGCAATTAAATTGCTTACACTGCGCAAGACCTATATCCGGATAGCAATTAAATAGCTCGCATTTCACTAGATCTCTATTCGCAAAACAACTGCACAGCCCAATTGCAAAGGACTTATACCCCCATATCTTTTATAAAGCCTACATTGCATAAGACCGATACCCGCATAGCTCGCATTCATTTACACATTTTCACGCATCGCAGTTAAATAGCCCACATTGCACAAGGCCTATACCCATATTGCAGTTACAAAGCCCACATTGCATAGGCCCTATACCCCAACAGCAGTTACATAGCCCACATTGCATAGGCCCTATACCCCAACAGCAGTTACATAGCCCACATTGCATAGGACCTATAACCAAACAGCAGTTACATAGCCCACATTGCATAGGACCTATACCCAAACAGCAGTTACATAGCTAACATTGCATAGGATCTATACCCCAACAGCAGTTACATAGCCCACATTGCATGAGACCAATACAAAATAAATGCAACGCCTTCACATAATCTGATGCTTTGAGATTGTGCATAAGAAACATTTGAATCCTGATACACGAGAGAAAATAACACACACACACACACACACACACTGATATTTTAATCAAAACGGTATTAACTCTTCCATTTTCGTATTGTGCACGCGCATTTCGCAGCGCATAGGACAAAATCAACTACTTATGAACCTTAGTTAGCTTACAGTGCTAAATTGCTTACGCTAACAACGTTGAGTTTCAGTGTGGCTGTAGTCGCGCATATCAGAGGGAATAATCACGTGAGAGTTAAGATGGCGACGCCCATGCCGAGACAGTTATTGTTCGTAGTATTATACCCTTTAGTACTTCTGTTTAATTTTTAAATGACGCTCACTTTCCAGCCATATCAGTAAGAACGAGATTTGCCTTTATTTCGTATTACAATTCGCTTTTTATTTCGACTTAACTAGCTGCAAATTTTCTTATTGGAGCTAAGGGTATAAAACAAAAGGTCTATAACGGCAAAAACGTGATTACTCCCTGTGGCATTTTCTTCGACGGAAGAAGCATCATGATAACAAATCACGTGTATGCCTATGTATTAAGTAATTTCTAAACAATGTTTTTTTTAATACAAACTTGAAATTAAGTTTTTTTGTCTTTCAATATCTGTCGCATATTATCTACAAAAACAACTATTTACTAGTATATCAATTTGTATACACGGCACCGCATTGTCGCTCTGTAGATGAAGTATGTCTAGAAGGCTAATAATATATTATGCATTCTACGAAAATAGTATTGATTTCCGCATTGTTTTTATATTTGCTTGATTTATAAAGGTAAATTAAACTTCAAGTGATGTCGTGTCCGCATTACGAGATATCTCAGGAAAGTATCAATTATTTACTGAATACATTGACGAATTACATAAAAACAGCAAGTTGCATATTTATGGTTTGCACAGTCTTCCTTGTTAAAACCAACCTGGGTCATCTTATAAAGTTATGATCGGCTATTTGGTTTAAAGAATGTTATTTGTTACCAAACAGCGTGAATAAATTACATGCGGACAGGCAAACAAAAAGTAAGCAGACATCATTGGGTTAAAGCATATTTATACCTTACGAAAACATCATTGGTTTAAAGCACATTTATACCTTACGAAGACAGCATTGGTTTAAAGCACATTCATATCATACGAAGACATAATTGGTTTAAAGCACATGCATACCTTACGAAGACATCATTGGTTTAACCCATTTATGCCTAGTGGACTCTCCCATACTTTAAAATTGGATCAATTTATTTCCAAAATTAGGGATGTCTAGTATATTTATTTCTATATTTAGAATATTTCTTACAGAAATTCATTTAAGCAAACAGCGCAGACCCAAATGAGACGCCGCATCATGCGGCGTCTCATCTGGGTCTACGCTGTTTGCCAAGGCCTTTTTTCTAGACGCTAGGCATAAATGGGTTAAAGCATATGCATACCTTTCGAAGACAGCATTGGTTTAAAGCACGTGCATACCTTACGAAGACATCATTGGTTTAAAGCACATGCACACCTTACGAAAACATAATTGATTAAAAGTACATAATATCTTACACAGTCATCATTGGTTTAAAGCACATACCTTACGCAGACATCATTTGTTTAAAGCACATGCATACCTCACGGAAACATAATTGGTTTAAAGCATATGCATACCTTACGAAGACATCATTGGTTTAAAGCACATGCATACCATTCGAAGACATCATTGGTTTAAAGCATATACATACCTTACGAAGACATAATTGGTTTAAAACATATACATACCTTACGCAGACATTATGTGTTTAAAGCACGTGCATACCTTACGAAGACATAAATGGTTTAAAGCACATATATACCTTAAGAAGACATCATTGGTTTAAAGCATATACATACCTTACGAAGACATCATTGGTTTAAAGCACATGCATACCTTACGAAAACATCATTGGTTTAAAGCACATACATACCTTACGAAGACATCATTGCAAAACATGATACAAGGCACAAATAACAGCTTCGTTTAATCGTAAATTATTTTACACGATATTCTCTAAACAAAATGCGTAGTTTGCATTAGGGCCACGTTTAACCAAGGTTAGTCAATTATTTCTCCTTTCCAAATATTCTGATCATAAATCTATTTATAAAATATCTGTTTGCTGCAAATAAAGATTTGTTTAAAAAAATGATCGAACGAAACTACAAATTCAACTAGATATTTTTCTAGATTGTATGTGAACTTAGTACGCTTAAAGAGAAGAAAATTGAAAATTAGCAGTAACATAGAATATTGGGAACTCAAATAAAACATACAAGTAATGTCCTCACATCTCAATTAAAATAAAAGTAAGCCATGATATAAAATGCAACAGAAATCGCCTACAAAAAGTGAAGCATTTGCGGAGGATACCTTAGTTTTGTAAAACTATTATTTCTTCTCAATGTTTCAAATCAACACATATTTCTGCAACAAACATAACTGTACAAATCACCAAGCTCAATGTACAGTAGGTTGCATGGATGTAACATAGAGTGTAAGAGAATTGCACACGGCAATGGAAATCCAATTCAATTTAATATATAAGGTATATATACAGTCAAACGTATTGATATAAAAATATATTGCGAAACTGATACAAACCCCTAATCTTGTATGCAAACATGTTCATGATAATATTTGTCCCAAGATACGTTATGCATATTTAAAACACATAAACGCAATTACACTTGTTAATTTCTCAATTTGTTGCTTGTAATGAAATTACATATACCTTTTCAACCCAAGGAGGATCAAATTATACTCAGAACGGCAATGCCATAAATGTTAAAGCGGGTATATACGATTTTGTCAAATATTTATGAATTTATATAAACTGTGTTAAAAACTTATTATATATATATATATTTCAATATAAATTAAAATAAAAGTTAAGAAGAACATGTGTCGAAAAATGCGCAATAAGCCAGATATTTAATTCTGAAATTGAAAACAGCTGTACAGCCGAATTCGCCAGCATAAGTACCATACTTGTACGATGTGCATATAAACTTACGTAGTTTAACGGTTTATAATACAAAGACGAATGCTTCGGTTATTGTAGGAAAAAATGTACGTTACTATCGGCTCGGGGCGCTAATTTGTCTTTGCTGCATTTTATGAAATTCGGCTTTAATGTATAATTTTTCTTGCCTATTTTGTGTTATTGTAACATATTTTATCAATATATTACAATTAAACACATATAAAAAATCGTATAGGCTATACCCGCTTTAAACATTTCTTCAATGTACATATACATACTTAGAGTACAATGTTTGCGCGTGGAATTGTTTATATAATACGTTTTAACATCCTCTTGTATAATCACCACTTTGTTTAAAGAACTAGAAGGGGTATTTTATCAATAAATATGCCATCTTTTTGAAGATTCGATAAAACGAAAGTGATCCCCCATCAAGATTTCTGCTGACACGAGCGCTTAACGAATGACGTCACTGAGTTTATTTATGGTCATAAACTCAGTGCAAATATGGCTGGTCTAGCGTTAACATGAATGGCGGAACAGATATTCAACACTCTTGGGGGTCGCACGCTAAATCGTGAACTCTAAGATAGATTTTAGTTACATATACGGAATGTGAACTATTTACCACAGGAAGTAAACCGTACTATACCACAGCGTCACGAAGTGATTTATAATCGTATGTCATTAGTTTCCCTGACTTGTTAAATGACCAGTCGATGTGTATTTTCTTTGAATTTCAATTTAATGACAATGACGTGCGAGATTTACATTTTATTACACAAAACATCACGATGCGAATTCTAAATAAAGCGGAGATTGTTTATCAAATACATTTACGTGAACATTACGCAAGATGTTAAAAATAAATGTGACTTTTGTCCGAATCTTAAGGTAGCGCACCCCTAATGGGCACATATCCAAATATAATTTAATTAGTTATTTTCCTAATCAGCATCATTTCACTGAACTACATGCAAATTTGTAGGTAGGCTTTCCATGCTTTAAAAAAAATATAACGATTTTTTTCAAAACCACCCTCACGCTCGGCTGTTGTCCAGTTTACTTTCACCCATGGGTTATATAAAAGTTCCCTAATTCATTCAAATCTCCAAATATGGGCATGCAGTTGGTGTGTACAGATGCAGTAAAGGTGTTTAAAATTTAAACAAGATGAAATAAGTATTCTTTTACAGACATTTATTTTTTACAAATTTTTATCTATGAAATAGCGCCATGAAATGTAAGTGATTTCAGCCAAGTAAAAATTGGGTCGGTTAAAAACAAAGTGTCATAAAATTCAAAATAGTATCATTTAAGTTATATTTTAAACTATTTTTTTATAGAAACACTATATACAGCAAAAATACCAAGAAATAGACAGATTTACTTTTTAAAATAAAAATAAAAATGCAACATGCATCATACGTATTTTCAGCAGTAAATTACCCAATTTAGCCATGACGGTGTTTTAATTTAAAAAATTGAAGGATGTGCATACAATTTTCAACATATTTAACAATAAACATAGGTTATATGCTATATTAAATCAAATAACGTTAGAAAAGAAATAAAACGCGTCGCAAAAAGTATGCGATGTCGGCAGGATTCGAACCTGCGCGGGAAGATCCCAAAAAGTTTCTACTTCATCGCCTTAACCACTCGGCCACGACAATTTCACTATTAGTTGATATCCATAAGTAAAGAGGTAAAAAGGCTCGTCGATCTTTGAAGAAATCGCAAAATCGTATTTTTCAGATGCTAATTGGATCAAAGGCAATATTTATAGTGAAAATAATGTATTCTAAATGAATTAGGAAAACACATATCAAAATTCGAAGTTTGAAAAAAATAAAATGCATCTCTCGGAAATAACCGATCATTGAAGATCGGCAATGATCGTAAAATAAATCGCGGGAAATCATTAGAGGTGCGCAACCTTAATTGTTGCGTTGAATCTTGAATGAAAATCTTTTTTGACATCAAAGAACGTGTGCAGGTCCTGATGCCGAATTAGCTTACGGTGGAGGGACCAAGTATTGAACTTCTATAGTATTTTGCAATAATAGAAATGATTATTATCATGTGTAAGTGTGCTTATAAATCGTACAATAATGAGAGAGACGGTTTTCCATAAAAATTATATTGATAAGAACGTGTAATCAGTCGCAATGCAAAGTATATATGTTGGCTCATTTGCAAACGTGAACAAAATTATTTTAAAGTTTGAACAGACATGCATGTACCTTATAAGTGAAAAATAAATTTGAAGACTGTATTGATATTAATATCAATTAAACAACATGTTTCATGAATCATACCGGAATTTCACTACAACGAATTGCCATTAATAGCCAGATAAATGGACACGAACATTACAGATTGCATATCGCTTTTTCCACAACATTCAAAGTCACGATCTTATTTGAAACTAAGAAATTAATTCGTATCGTTATCTACGTTTATACTATGCGGATTTAAAACCAGTTTTGTCTCGAGTTATCACGATGTGTAATGCAACATGAGAAGTTCTTTTCCATTCTTTATTTTCAAAATATCCGGAATGCTATGAGTTTTTCTATGGTGATTAATGAGTCTGTATCTGAAATAAATAAAAAATAAAAAAGAGGGTCAGATTTGGTTTCTCCAAGAAAAATAAAATGATTCAACGAAACAATAAATGTCTTCTACGGTAATCCTGTACTGGTTGTAAGTTCGTTAACTTCAATTAAAGTGGTGTGAACGTTAAATGTGTTTTGCTATCATTGTTTAAATCTGTTTATGAAAATGTGTATGTGTAAAACATCGGTTCATGTTAAATAATTAACTATTTGAATAAGCCTAAGTCAAACCCAACGCACGGCGGCCTTATTGTACAAAGTGTTCGCGTGTGTTCGTTTCGGTGCAATCACTTTAAACGCACAATATGTTGGTTTCATTCATTTTATTAAATCTGAACAAATCAATTAGCCGTCATTATGTTAAAAACAAGTATCAACTTTTCATATCCATCAACGGGAGCTTAAAGGAAATTTCATTTATGGATATTGCACGTTTAAATTGTAATTGCCTTTATAGCTTGTAAGTTTCGAATGTTCACATATTTTATGGTTGTGTGAAACGGATACTTGATAGATTTAGCACTTTGATCAATTAGTAGAACGGCAGATTGGGATATAAACTCGGCGATTAAAATATTAAACACACATAAAAAAGTTCAGTCTTAATAGACTATCGAGGTTCACAGCTTTAAATTCGCGACCGTGAAACGATCATGAGAGCTTACAAATATACGACAGATTAAAGTGTGAACAATAGTAAGCATTGTATTGCATTACATTGTAAAGCAGTGGTGGTTTAAAAAAAAATAGCCATGCGCGTCGCATGTATAAAAAGCAACTCGTTAATAGCAAAAATAAATGTGCGACATTATAAAATAAATAAACGCTACTTGATTTGTGAGTAAACGTTATCGTGTTTGTGATTTAAGTGTCACTAAAGCGAATGGATTAAACATCTTAACCATTCTAAGAGCTGGTCGATCAACTAAAATTGTCTTAGATATATCATGTTGTTACAATGAATACTAAATAATAAAACGCAACTATCAATTTATTCCACTTACTTAATAAAAGGAGACTTTCAGTGGTCTTTCGTAAAAGAGTTACATTACAGGTAACCCTTTCTTATCCAGAAGCAAAGTTAAAATGGCTTTGTGCAAACAGCATAAAACCAGAACAGCCTGTGAGTAACTCGCAGTCTGTCCAGGTTTTATGCTGTTTGCTGCTTATCAGTGTATGAGGGTTGGAAATGTAGCCTTAAAAACTTGAATTTATTAAGAAAGGTCTTTAATAAAATTTAACTTTCTAGTGAACTACAAATGCGTCAAAAAACGTATCTAAGTGACAAAGGGTTAAAGTAGCACTGGTGTGTTTGCATTCTAGCGGCTAACCGCAGAGACAGTCTGAAAACAATACTACATTTCATAAATGATTTTATACAATTCACAATTTGCTGACATAATTTATAATTTACAAAAACAAGGCTGGGTTCAGTAATCCGGCATGTGTAATATTGTATCATGCAATATCTAAGTTCGATACATGAAGCAATCCTTAAATAAGGACTGTCAATAAATGAATATCGATACAAATTTACCAAAAAAGTTACTTATGAAACATTGTACTTTTATATTGCTAAAATATTTTGTTTGATAACAGTCCTCCGTGAAAAAAAATTAGACATTATCTAACAGACTAGAATCTATGTTTTTACAGATCATCTAATAGATTGAAGATTCAACTGCAGACAACCTTGCCAATCGAAACAATGTCATTTAACCCATTTATGCCTAGCGTCTAGCAAAAAGGCCTTGACAAACAACGTAGACCCAGATGAGACGCCGCACAATGCGGCGTCTCATCAGGGTCTGCGCTGTTTGCTTAAAGGAAATTTCCCTAATTTTGGAAATAAATTGATCCAATTTTGAAGGATGGGAGAGTTCACTAGGCATACATGGGTTAAAACGATTAATAAGTTTAACAAAATGGAAACTAATGCAGTTTAATTAAGGTTGTATATTTTTTGCTGCAATTACTTTTATTTTTTTATTTATAGAATATGTGTTGTTGTAAAAGAATATAAATTAATATAAATTGCTAGTATAAAAAGTGAGCACTTTTTACCATGTTATGAACTTGTAGCGTTATGCGGCAATACCATCTTTATCCTGGACAAAAAATATTTTAATTTATAAGATATCTATAAAGTGTATGATTTCACGATCTTGTTTAACATTTTAAGTTGATATGCTTTACAAAAAAAATGCATAAACTATAATAACCTCGACATGACTAGTGCTAATTTCAATCAGACGAAAATCCATGACCACAAACTTTCCAATTATATGATCTATGTGTATTAAATTTAAATTTGGTGTTTCAAAACCCGTGTTTATGTTAAATAAATTAGTAAATATCCATTTTAGTTGTTCGATGCGAACAACTAAGGTAAGTGGTATGCGTTGCAAGTCAGTCTGCTCTTAACTACTCTAAGAACGATAACCACCGCAACTGCCTGTTTATACTTCACCACTGGTACACTGCAGACAGTGAATGTGTGTATGTAATCAATAGTGTTTTACATATTGTGCGACGACATTGGCCATATGGTGGTTTTCGTTTAAAAAGAGTGGTACTGGGATGACAATTAATGCATATGCATTAAGCCCTGTTTCCCAAACTGAAGCTTAAATGATCGTTTCAATTAATGATTTGAAAAAAGATAAAAGTGATATTAACTTCAAAGTAACCTCGCTGACAAGGCAAATAAAAAAATCACTTTTAAACCAAACAAACAACAGTAAACATCTTAAAGGGACCTTTTCACAATTTGTAATTAAATGCTTAATATTGAAAAATGTAAACATTGGATCTTAAAGGCTCTATTAAAAGAAGAGGGCGAATAGCCTTAAGGCGCTCACCTGAGACCCGAAGGGACTTAACTATTCTGGGAATGTGGATTTCAAAATTATAAAAATACTTCATGAAACATAACTATAATCATAAGGTTCACAAGAAGAAATTTTCTCGCCCGTGGAAACCATGCTCTTCAGAGCACCGGAACCATTTTCAAACTATATCAAGATATTATAGGAACATGTTCTTAGCATGTTTTTTTTTAAGATTGAAGTAAAATTTGACTAATAGAGAGTTCACAATGTTTCACTATAGCAGTAATAAGAAATCTGCGACCCACCTCAGGGCCTTGCTTTTAAACCAATTGGAACTATTTTCAGACTCACCTTGCAATGATATTTCCAATTTAAACAACAATCAACCCTATTTAAAACACAAATCTGTTATAATCACACCAAAACAACCGACCTGTTTGCCATAACAATTTTAATTCGACTCTTATCAGTCTGAATGTCTTTGATGTGAGTTCCCAGCGGGGCCTATTTCTAAGGACTAAGGGCATTTAAGCTGCAAGCCCGTTACACAGTCATCACATTACCATTTCAAAAGGCCTTAATGAATATTACTGTACCAGACCAATTTAGACACAGTCAATATAGAATTAATTAGTTGCTGATAAGCAGGTGGCTAGATGGGTTCAATTGGAGAGATAATAGTGCATTCCTGACAAGCCATACATTCATGATTGAAGGTTAAACACATTTCAAGTTATATACAATTGTTTCTCCCCTAAGTAATTTGCTGTGAAATCAATATTACTATTTGAAATTTTGAGAATATTTAATAAAGGATTTTCAGATGGCATATATGTTTGTTGCACTTCATCCCCAACCAATCATCATCATAATAATCCTCTTCAGAAAGAAATAAAAATAATAAAACAATTTAACTGTATATCTTAACTGTATATCTTGATATTCAGATGACTGCATGGAGATCATGAATACCATAATATGCGTAAATTTCAATCACAGTGTACATTGGAAATTGCTTTGAAGTAGTATTATAAAAACTAATGGTGTGACTAAGTTTCATGAAGATTTGACTATAAATATGACTTCTAGAGTGATAACAAGGTTTTACTGTAGCATTTAAAGGAAAACTGCCCCGCCCCCTGGCGGTCAATGTCTTTCAACAAACCGGAACCATTTTGGAACTCAGCTGAGATATCATAAGAACAAATGCTCTGATTTTTTATTGAATATTGGACTATAAATATGACTTCTAGAGTGTTTACAATATGTACTATAGCCATCTAAGGAAAACTGCCGCCCCCCTGGCGGCCATGTTTATCAACAGACTGCAACCATTTTCAAACTGAGCTGAGCTATCATAAGAGCAAATGTCCCTACCAAGTTTCATGTAGATTGGAATATAAATGTGACTTCTAGAGTGTTAACTTGTTTCACTTTAGTCATATAAGGAAACCTGCCGCACCCCATGGAGGCCATGTTTTTCAACAGACCGGACCCATTTTGGAACTCAGCTGAGATATTATTGGGAAAAATAATCTGACCACGTTTCATGAAGATTGGACTTTAAAATGAGACTTCTAGAGTGTAAACAAGGTTTCATTATAGCCATATAAAGAAAACTGCCCCGCCCCCTGGCAGACATGTTTTTCAACGGACCAGAACCATTTTCGAACTCAGCTAGAATATCATTGATTCAAATATTCTGACCAAGTTACATGAAGATTGGACAATAAATGTTACTATTAGAGTGTTAAAAAGGTTTCACTATTGCCATATAAGGAAAACTGACCCGTCCCCTGGCAGACATGTTTGTCAACGCACCAGAACCATTTTCGAACTCAGCTGAGATATCATTGGGACAAATACTTGGACAAAGTTTCACGAAAATTGGACTTTAAATAAACTAGAGTGTTAACAATACTTTATTATAGCCATATAAGGAAAACTGCCCCCCCCCTTGGCGGCCATGTTTTTTAAAGGACCGGAATCATTTTCGATCTCAGTCGAGCTATCATAGAAACAAATAATCTAACTGCCCCCCCCCTTGGCGGCCATGTTTTTTAAAGGACCGGAATCATTTTCGATCTCAGTCGAGCTATCATAGAAACAAATAATCTACATTGTCGCACTGTCGTCATCAGATTGTCGCATTGTCGCCATCGTACCATCGCGTTCTCGCATTCTCGCCCTCTGGATTTTAATGTATAACCACGATGGTCCTAACGGTATTCCGTAGCACACACATCTCGACCTGTGTTATAAGACATACTCTTTATAAATTTGAATGTGTTGTGTTCATTCAAACTTGCGATATAAAAATCTATAAAATAGTTTTGAAAACTGAGAATGCGTCTTAGATAATGCAATAGCGAACAACCTCAGTGCCTTCAGCGCTTTGATTTTCTTGACTTATTTTGATAGCGGTTAAAAACCCAAAGACTAAACAATATTTTCTTAGCGTTTATTAAGTATCGATGTCATTCCGCACAACAGACATGAATGACACCTACTACAATAAATGATAGCTATTAAATTAATGTTACTTAATTACCAAACCCAGTTATATATAACTGCAAACGTGTCATTTGTCATGTGCCATTTGTACCCTCCGATCCCTACTTCAGTAGTTTTTAATATATTAGTAGGATTAGTATTTTGCTTCCTATGTATAATCACATTTGGAGAACTTCTTTGATAAAATTGAATATCACGTAATATGGCGACATCCTCCCTAATTAATATTGCAATGAGGAGTGTCGTATTTTATTTATAAATATTGTTTTGTGACGGGCTATGCAATGGAAAATCAATTGTATGAATGAAAATGGAATAAAAAACCCAGATGTGAACATCACATGTGAATCATTTTAATAACCAATTATCGCCTAACTCCGAAGGCCTTTTTACAATTATCTTCAATCCCTGAAAACATAAGGATAGTGAGCCACATCCTGAAAACATGAGGATAGTGAGCCACATTTTAATTGGCGATTTTTTTTCAGTTTTTCATTTATACAACATCAATACGAATCATTCATCAATTACGTTTTTTCAATTTGTTGATACAAACTTTCTATCTGTCTTTGTCAATTCTTCGCATTATTACTCCGCTTGTTTACATTGGGCATAACACTTTATTCGGGTGTGTTTTGGAATAATTCTTGCAGAAATATTTCTCAAACCATACTAAGACATGCGTTTCAACCAAAAAAATAATCGCGCATTAATGCAAGATTAGTGCAAGGTCATCCGAGTGTAATCAACCGCATCGCACACGTGCTTGCGCTCCTAATAATGCAAACTTAAACGCTCACATTCAGATATAAAACAGCAAAAATAATTGTATTGAATGGTATTCCTCTGTTCCAAGTATAGAAATTCATAAACACTTTTCATCCCTATGCTGGTGCAAAGCCATTATTAGTCAATTAGATGCTGGTCAAAACTGATTGATCCCAATTCAGTCACATAATCAGACAATGACTTTGGTATGTCAGCTATGTGTAAACAAGACAAAAGTCATACGTTAAACTTATGCCCGAACGTCAACATTATCAATATGTTATTGCTGTCCAAGTTTTTGCTAGTATTCAATTGTTTGATGGTGACCTACTTATAACTTGAAGTCCGGAAAAACACTTACAGTCGGACATCACCATCAACGTTGTAATCACTGGTAAAGCACTTGTTGAAGTGACGACGGTAAAATTGTTCGCGCACTTAACTACATAAGATGACGTTTTCTCAAGTATTTGATTAACAAAGCAAATAGCAAATAATATAATCTTCGTATATGACGGAAAATGCAGTTCTAGTAACAAAAACATGAGTTTCGTAAAACAAAAAAACACAGAGAAACAGATGTATCGTTTAAATGACAATAGTCATTAAGTGAAATACAGATTTAAAAATAACCCACTGATGTATGACTTACAAATTATTTTAAGCGGAAATCAAAACAACATAAAACGAAATACAAATTAAGTTTTTACGAACGTCTAGACTGAATGATAAAGGACGTGACTGACTATCATAAGGCTCAAGGGCAGCCGCCAATAAAGGTTATTTTACAATAGTAACACGACGAATACTTAAATCAGTCACGTGCAAACTATAGTAAGATTGTCGCATTCTTTGAATTCTCCCGTATAACAGGTCACTATTATAAAACATATAATAAATGGAAAAACGGCAATGGATTTGACGTGAATAAATTGTAACCCACACCCTATGAGTATTCGCCCTATGATTCACGACGATCCGTCGTCTTTCAATAAGCGCATTCTCGTGTTAAATGATGAAATAATTCTTGGCAACAGCTTTCCCAATCGCTCAATGAAACCTTTGACAATTGTCTTCGTTTCGTTCCGTAATTGCCCGATTGTTCACGAAGTGAGTCACGTTCCTTTATCGTGCTTCTACGTAAACAACACCGAAACGAAGTACGTGTCAAGTTACATTCATTGATAAATTTGCGTTACTCTTGACCGACAGACTAGATAATGAGCTTTGCCCATATATGGAAGTTATCGGATCAAGCAGCCTCATACGCTAGAAATGCATACGCCTTTGAATGAGAAGTGTTGATCCATTGCAGACAGCTCGATACATTGATTTCGGGTTGATAATTTGAGCGATACGGCTATATTGTAGACATGAATTAATGCAAACTATACATAATTCTAAAAGATATTGTAAAAACGGATAAACTCGTAACATTAATCGACCGAGAATAGAAAGAAATAGTACAGATATAGAAACAAACATTTTATGTATCGTTTACACATTAACCTCGTTCAGCAATTAATTGTTTTAGTAGACGTTCTAACATATAATTACTTGTCCAATGCGTATTTAAAAGAAAATCAATTCACAATATCAATCCATTGTTTCAAATAATCCCGAGTTTATCGTAACATAGAACATAAAAAGACCGCTGTTGGCGATATTAATTAATAGCGTTAACGTTAAATGTTTCTGCACTTTACATCAATTGTCTTTAAGGTATTTCAATATTAAAAACTTGTATTTAACCCGCAATTAAAAAACAACAGTACATGAGAGGGACATGTATTTCTCCTTAGATACAATCATACAATTTAATTAATGTTATGCGCTAACCATCGTGCAAACCGTACGTCATGAGTACACCTACGTAGGTCATCTTGCAGGCTAATTATTTAAATCTAGCTGCAAGGCTAGGTTGTATTGCCAGTTAGCATTTCATCCATTCGAACACGTTCCATTCGAAAACAGAAGTTTTAATACTGTTGCGCCATTATAACTTTATATTGTATCAATGATTACCAAATAATAATTATGCAACAATCGTCAAATATTTCACAGAGTTATTAATGGTCTGTGTCATTATTGACACATGTTTAAATCGTGAAGAAAATTATTCGAATTTCTTGCATCTCGGGTGTGGTGCATATTTTAAAACGCGGTGATCTCTACATGTTATAGGCCATGAAATTCGTTATTTAAATAAGGAAACGGATCAAATGTCGTTAAAAAAAGACGTGTCACCACACCTTGCTATTGGAAACATTTTAATATGGATTAATTTTACTGACTCTGTCTTCCGTTGTACTATTGTCCGGTTAACTGCCGATTACGCTGCACATTATTATCGGTCTATGTACCTGGTCTTACTATTCCATAGCCACATTTATTGCCCTATTTAAATGTATGTAAACGGTGTTAAATTTGGCCGCATATCTGAGGATCATCAAATTTAGTCATAAAGAGTTCTTTTATTTAATATGGGCCGTGCTCTATGAAAAGGGGGTTTTATGCATGTGCGTAAAGTGTCGTCTCAGATTAGCATGTGCAGTCCGCACAGGCTAATCAGGTTCGACACCTTCCGCCGACACTTTCCGGACTGCACAGGCTTATCTGGGCCGACACTTAACGCACAAGCATTAAACCCCCTTTTTACAGAGCGCGGCCCTTATGTAAACCAACGCTTCATACTATATCCGTTTATTTTTGGTATATTCTTCATATATATCTTCATTTCCGTATATAGTCATTCGTTTGGTAATGGATGTGAACGCCTCTATAGATAGCACCTGTTTAAATTTAACGCAGTTTGAGTTTACATTTTAAATAAACGGTGTAAACAGTTTGATGATCTCTTCGTGACCTTGTACCTGTTTGAACAAACAGATGCGTTCTATAATCCGATTTCCCTATTGTTGTGTATTGATTGATATACGAACACAGTTTGGTCATTATTCGAATCCATTTAAGGTAAAATCAATAATGAGTGTAATATTAATAGATTACTATAATCTTTTTCGGGATAATACACAATGACAAATTGCAATAAATTTGTAGAAAAATGATGTCTTTAATTGCAGCTTTTTGTATATAAAAGTACTAGACACGGTTATACGTACAGTATTTAAGTCTTTCACCTTAACCCATTTATGCCTAGCGTCTAGAAAAATGGCCTTGGCAAACAGCGTACATCCAGATGAGACGCCGCATCATTCGGCGTCTCATCTGGGTCTGTGCTGTTTGCTTAAAGGAATTTTTGCAAAAGAAATATTCTAAATATAGAAATAAGCATACTAGAAATCCCTAATTTTGGAAATAAATTAATCCAGTTTAGAAGGATGGTAGAGACCACTAGGCATAAATGGGTAAAAATATTTCATACAATGAAATGTGTATTTGCAACGATCAAACATCTCGAGTTTATTGTTAAAGATTATGTCGAATGACTACATCGGTAGACTTATATGATGAACCAAAGTTGCGGGTAATAAACACTTCAAAGTTATACAAGTAAAACCTATAATAAGTCGATTTGACTAACTATGCCAGTCAATGATTGGTTTTAAGTAGCAAGTAAGGCGTTAACAACACCCTAAAGTTGATCAGGTTATGCGTTAAACAACACCTTAAAGTTTATCAACGTGTTAAAGTTGCTCATGGAAACAGAGATAGATAACACCTACGTCTCTGATGAAAACAAACGTACAATTAGTCGATTTGACTAACAACACCTTAAAATAGATCAAGTAAGGCGCTTACAACACAATTAGTCGATTTGTCGCCTTACTTTGCTACCCATTCCTCCATTCCACTGAACAAATTGACAGGTTTGCGTAGTAGATTTTGATGACGACAATACTGAAAAACTAGACGTTATTAATGAAATAAATCTGTTGGTAACAATTACATCACTGCAATCATTATGCAGCTTTTGGAACTGATCTTTATAACATGACAAAATGCCAGCAATATTGGAATGTAGTTATAAGCTTATATCATAATTGGTATGCTCGTGTGATAACCATTGAAAGCCGGATTCAATATACGTCACATACCCGGAAAAAGCTCCTTCATATAATCTCTAGACACGATCACGTGATGATCATAGTTGCAACAAGCACTAAAACTATTTGGCTTCAATTATCAAGAACAGACGTTTGGTTACGTTAATATGAAAAATTGACTTCCGTTGTTTAAATATCATGTGAGCAAACAAAGGAGTGTCTGATTGGACGGAATTTGTGACGCATGTTTGAGAACGCAAAGATTAACTAAACGTAGTAACTAAATCGGTAAAATTGAATTCATGATTAGCTACTTAACTCTAATCAAACACTCGTGAAACTATAACTATAACTACATGTGTAATTACTGCAATAAACACCTTCTTATATAAAAACCAATTTACATTGTTAAACCCATGTATGCCTAGCGTCTAGTAAAAAGGCCTTGGCAAACAGCGTAGATCCGGATGAGATGCCGCATGATGCGGCGTCTCATCAGGGTCTGCGCTGATTGCTTAAAGGAGTTTCTGTAAGAAATTTTCTTAATATAAAAATAAATATACTAGACATCCCTTATTTTGGAAAATCCATTGATCCAATTTAGAAGGATGGGAGAGTCCACTAGGCATAAATGGGTTAATGTATACACATTATCTACAATGTTTTTTAAACGTTTTCATAGTTTCGGCCTTGGTGCCTTTTTCAACAACTACAAATGACGTAACGTAAAATGGCAGGAATACCTATTTCAACTATCGATGTGCAAATTAGTCCACGATATTAAACAATGAAATGCTATTCTTTCGGATTATATATAATACATATATTTCTTATGGTAATATTATATAAAAGACTGTAAATATACTAATAAATTTCAACAACAAAAACAACATATTTTTGGGATTCCCACCAGCTTTGAAAGTATCTGACAAGTTCGCGCGATCACATATTTTTAATCATACTCATATAACATCATTGACACTGCTTGGGACAACGACAGTATTAAAATAGGCATGCTATTCGTTTGACGTTCTTAGTATTTAAGGCAGCGTAATTTGATACCAATACAAACATGACACTGCTGTGCATGTTATATTAAAACTTATTACTATTAATTATCGTGTGATGATGCTAATATGCGCCGTCTTCACGTTGCTTGGATACATAAGTGGGGATAGCATCACCAAAAAGTCAGAATGATAACGGAAACAATTAGCGTGGGTGTTTTAATTAACGATTTACCCAAGCGTCGATATTTAAGAAGTACATCATCGACTGTAGTTACAATTAAATAGTTAAATATAGTTATAGTTAAATAGTTCTTTTTAATGCCCACTCATTTTCGAAATACCTTTGGTTTACACAAATGTGTGCCACATTTGGATTTGAGTTGCCTATTTTAATACTTTCCTCCACGGCAAAACGTGTTAATTTACATCAGCATTAATCTATTGTTTACTACTAGTTTTCGTGGGAGAGAATAGTCTACCGGACCAAAGTAAATGAACGTTCCGAAGTTTGATATGTTCATAAATCTATGGTCTTTCATTTGTCGATGTGTGCGCAGATCTCCAATTACTGAAGTATTTTGAACATAATTGTTATTTTGCACCTGTTGTGTCAACAAAATAAATGTATTGTTTCTGATGCAATGGCAACTACAACGTGTTTCTCTATATTGACCGTAAAATTACCACTCATTTGCGAACGCACGTCTCATCATATTGACCACCTCGTATGTGGAACAATTCCATAGTCCCGTTTCATTGCTTCATCGGTAGTCTGAAGAGTGGCTAGTAAAATGTGTTCCCAATTAAGCCAATTTGATCCTTTACTTAGATAGGTCGAGAAAATAATTACATGTTTGAATAGGACTTTAATTTAACTGTAATGGGCGACAATACTTGATAGTCAATATTTCTGATTTTCTTACACAAATGCCTTGAGTATTTTATAGGTATCCAGAAACAAACAACCCATTACGAGACCAGTGTCCGTTAGTCTAAGATGCCACCCACATCACCTTTTTGTCTCAAAATTCCACTTATGTAAAAAAAACTACTTGTTCTATGATCACATCTGACCTTTTACTTTTAAGAGGACCCTTGACCTTTCAATGGGATATTATTTACGTCCCTGAATATAAGAAGTATAATATAAATTTCATCTCAATCTATTTATGATAAAGATTCAAAACAAAAGGTTACTTCTTAAAATAAGTATGAAAAGGTGCATGCATACTCATGTATTATGCGTTCCATAAATGTATTCAAATGTATTTTGCTAGCGTTGATATATGGATTACTAGGTGTTCGTATACTGTCTTCGCGGAATGCTTGTAAACGAAACGTTGCAACAAACTAAGAAAAAAATACATATATGACTAGAGATGACAATAAATACTATTAAATTTTTATTTTTTGCTGTGTATAACTATATATTTAAAGGGATCTTTTCACGGATTGGTAAATTGACAAAATTGAAAAAAGTTGTTTCAGATTCGCAAATTTTGTTTTAGTTATGATATTTGTGAGGAAACAGTATTACTGAACATTTACCATAGTCCAATATAGCCATTTTATGTATCTTTTGACGATTTGAAAACCTAAATATTATAAAGCGTTGCAACGCAAAACGATTGAATAATTTGGAGAGTTCTGTTGTTGTCGTTTATAAAGTTAAATATATAAGCGCCATCCTTCTTTTGCGTGCGAATGTGACCACATCGATGCAGGTACCGTGTTGAAAAATATAGTTAAGCTAAAACAACTAGCAACATATTAGTTAAAGTTGAGCAATATGTTCCTAATCAAGCGTATCTTTTGACGTTATATCAGTATTCGTCATTGGTATAAAACATCGTACATCATACATATCATCTCACTTATTTACCCATGTATGCCTAGTGGACTCTCCCATCCTTCTAAATTGGCTCAATTTATTTCCAAAATTAGGAAATATATTTATTTCTATATTTAGAAAATTTCTTCAGAAATTCCTGTAAGCAAACAGCGCAGACCCTGATGAGACGCCGCATCATGCGGCGTCTCATCTGGGTCTACGATGTTTGCCAAGGCATTTTTTCTTCACGCTAGGCATAAATGGGTTGACATTTCAATCTAGAGCGAGAGTGTCACGTTCCCTAAAATGTCTCGTACAACTAAGAGGTCCGATTCTTTCTGACTGAAATCAATTACTGAAATATATATAAACATTTAAAAAAAAACGTTTAACTGTCATCGACAATATCTTTTGGTAATTCCCAATTTTATTATTCCAAAATGAATAACGATTTTTTTCTTGTGCGAATGATTTAATCTGAGCGATCAATTAAGATTATTAGATTATATGTTCCAAAGATCGCTTAGAGTAAACAATCCACTGGATTAAAATTAAACACATTATTTTGGATATAAATCGATGAGTCACAAAAAATACTTTAGCAATACCAAAATGATACGTCATATTAATACATGACATTAAACCTTCATATGAATTCCTATATCTTGAATTGTCACATAAATAACGCTTTGATTGTATAACAGTTATGAAATAAACAGAATCAGCCTCAACAAACTCGTTGTACAATATCGCACGCATAAATGCCACTCGAAAATCTCAAGCAAGATCGGTCTATCAACGAACTGTACAGCGAGATTTAATACGACACTCGTATTGGCTGTAAAAATAGAAATAGGGCGGAGCGAATTACAGCAAACTGCTATATAAGAATAGCTGTTTACGATTGTGATAGTACACACACTAGAGCGAAACGCACGTGTTAGGATAAAAAACTAAGAAAAAATTAACTCAGAGCTTTGTAATACATTTTCAATCGAAAACGAAGTTACTGGATTATAATATTTACTGGATTATAACGAAGCTGAAATGTAAGTGTTTAAAACCAGACGGAAACATATTGATACATAAAATTATTATTTAATCAAAAAACTTATTTATAATGTTGTATCCTCTATGTCAACCGAATAATGTATATGTGGAACGTGATTATTTAATATACCAACTTCATAATTTGTTTCGCGTTAGGTATTAAACACTTTCCCACAGACAGACCACGTGGATTCTAGTGTACAATAAACATTGTATTGCTCCGTTTAGTCATAGCGTTCAAATTAAATCAGTTAAGTCGTAACAACCGAGTAAAAATACTACGGACACGCGATACACAAATATAATCAACGTCTATTGTTTATTGTTTTAAGGCTAGATGAAAGGAAAAACTAGTAACAGTAAACTGTAGTACTATCTAGCGCTAAATCGCAGGGAACAAGTAGAGAAACGTTTCTATTGAAGAAGATTTTGATAAAAATCAGAAAAAATATCATGGTGTCGTTTCTTAACGTGAATTAGAGGTAAAGGGATTTTCCCATCTAGAGATCGGTAGTATTGTGTTAAACCCTCGATAATCAATTGTAATGTGGTTTAACACAAATTGCCCCGTCACCGGAGTGTTAAATATTTAACAAAATAAAAGAGAAGATAAGATCTGAGAAATTCAAAATGCTGAAGTGTCAACCGAATAATTTGTTCTTTTGTTTTTCAATTTTGACGATGACTTCACTGATTAATCTCCGGAAAGCGATACGGAATTCCAAAAATGCATGGTGAAAGGCGAAGAGTTCCTTTTTTATGATTATTCACTGCTAATCTCTGTGACTTTACCATGCTTTTTTATTGTAGTGACAACCCAACAAACCGCATTCGACAGTTTGAGTCTACCAATTTGAGATTCTTAGAGAAACAGTTCCCGCAACACAGGAATCGTCAAACTCGCATCACGGAAATGGTTGCAGTCACATTATACCTCGCAGTGGCCGTTGTCACCTTATTGGTCATCTATATCAAATACTTCGGTAGAAAAAGGTAAATAAATATACGTGTGTTTTACTAACATTAAAGCATATAAGAAAATATTATTTACAAATTGTTGAAACTGCATGCTTTACCATTTAACTGATTTCTTTTATAGCGCATTAAACAAATTACAGGTCATTTGTTTAACACTTTCGCATGCCAATCTGTCAACGTAAGTAACAAAAACGTAAAAAAAAGCTAGAATTACTAGACGCGGCTTGTCACTGTTCGTGTCATAATCCAATTACCATACGAATAATGACAGTTTCATCAAACAAAATGATTTAATTTATTAATTTGCATGTTGCTGTTCACAAAGAAACTCATAAGATTTTAATTTTCATTTCAGAAAAGAGGGTGAGCCGCCAATTGTTCCTGGACACTTTTTGTTTGGCAACGGAAAGGCATTCTCGCAGAATGCAGTGGAATTCATACACAAGTCTACAGCGCGATTTGGAAAAGTGTTCACAATCCGTCTTTTAAACCAACACGTTACAATCATAAACGATCCTCATTCTTACGAACAAGTTTGCAAGGAAAGGAACTTTGACTTTGATGCGATACAAAAGCAAGTGAACAACAATGTTTTCAGTTTCAAACTCCATGATTCCAAGAAAATGATAAAGGAGGCTTCTAAGAAGGTCAAGGGCCAGTACTTATACGCCAACATGCAATCGTTCGCCCACCACTTACAGGAGGCATTCGATGCCAGCACGGAATCGACGCCTGCTGAGAATGGGTGGTGCAAAGACCGTCTTCGAGCGATGTCATCAAAGACCATGTTCAGAGCAATCTTCCGCACCATTTTCGGCAAGGAGAAGCCTGATGATGTGTTCGAGCCAATGACCGTCTACAAAAATTTCGATTTGTTCCACAAGTACTTCAATTTTCTCTGGCTCGGACTGCCAATCAAGCTTTTCCCGAAGGCGTGTCGCGCCTTGGAGATGCTGGTACAGATGCCAACATCCAACGACATCATCAACAGGGACGACGTCTCGGACTACATTCGCTACTCCACACAGTTCATGAAGGCACACGGACAGACCGAGGCTGATATTATTGGACACAATCTCGTCTTCTTGCACGTCAACTACAACACCTTCCGCGTGTCTTACTGGCTTATCTACTACCTTACTCAGCATCCAGAGGCTATTGAAGCCCTCGTAGCCGAGATTGACGATACAGTCCGTGTGAAATCCGAAACCTGCGACGATGAAAGCGACATTGAGCTCTCTATTCAAGATCTGGACCGTCTGCCCGTTTTAAGTACGTTAAATTTCTCCATACTTTTTATGCTCATTTTTTAATCGTTATCGTAACCGGATCTTTACCAAAAAATAGAAATCCAATTCGAATGTTTTTTTTTTTTAATAATTCGTTAATGTTTTTATTTAATAATTATATATAACGTTTTATATAATGTTAACATGTATAATTACAGACAGTATCCTGAACGAAACTATTCGTTACACAAGCGGCGTGTTGATGGTACGAGCAATCACTGAAGATACCGCGTTCACGATGGAGGACGGAAGCGTCCATAATCTGAGGGCAGGGGACAGAGTTGCCATGTACCCGCCAGCAATCCACAACGACCCCGAGGTGTTCGAAAATCCTGAAGTAAGTAGTATTTTACAAGATTCATGTTAACAAATGTGAAAACATATTCGAAACGATAAATTATTTGAAAAAAAATGCTTTAACATATAAGTACACAATATTTAATTTCCATTCCGAAAAAACAGACTTATTGTTGCTTAGAAAGATGGCTAATGTGTTATTGTTTGTTTATTTTCAGGAGTTTAAATATGACAGATTTATCGATGCCAAATTTTATAAGGATGAAAAGGAGATTCGAAACCCACTCCTCGCATTCGGTTCTCTGTGTCCCGGCAAGAGACTGGCCATGACGCAAGCAAAATGGTTTATTTTCAATCTCGCTCACCAATTTGACTTTCAAACCGAAGAAGGGCAAACCTGTTGTCCAGATGTGAAATACTACGGTCATGAAATCTTACCACCCACCAATGACGTTGATGTCCTCTACAGACGGAGAGAGAATCGCCGCAGAATTGAGTTCGTTCACGACCGGTTTGTAACATTCCATTGTGTTCTTGTCGAAGTAAATCCCTACAGAAACTTACAAAGTTATGTTTTGTGATCCTTAAAAGACATGACATTGTTTTCGCCAAAATATGTGCATTGTGTTACTGTTCTTTCATTTCCACATATATTTTTGTATACGTTTTTGCAGTGCCTAGTTGTTTTTAATTTGGCATGTATTCTTGTTTTATATTATAAATATGTAAGCGAGATATTGTAAATGTGCTTAAGAAAGAATGTGTTTAGAAAATGTGAATGTCAGTATTTAAGTATAAATGCGTATTTGAGTGTTCGTATGTAATATAGCATGTCAGCATCAATCACTGTTAAATGTAAAACGGGTAACGTGCATATATGTAAATAGTTTTGTTATAAGTGATACAACTAATACTGCATATACTTTAACCCATTTATGCCTAGTGTCCTGAAAAAAGGACATTGCAAACAGCGTAGACCCAGATGAGACGCCGCATGATGCGGCGTCTCATCTGGGTCTGCGCTGTTTGCTGAAAGGATTTTCAGTAATAAATATTCTAAATATAGAAATAAGTATACTAGACATCCCTAATTTTAGAAATAAATTGATCCAATTTAGATGGATGGGAGAGTCCACTAGGCATAAATGGGTTAAAAAAAAAAGATAAACGCGAAACAAGCTCAGAAAGACTTTTTGTATGATTTAAGGATTGTTATGAAAGTATAACATTGAACGTGTTATGCATATTCTATTTGTATTTTGGCATTTAAACTTGTTCAGATATGATGTTCATACATATGTAAGTGCTATGGTAATATACATTTTATTTATTGATGTTCCAGCAGTTGTGAAATAGTTAAATTATTTATTAAGAGTTGTGTAAAGCCCTTCACACATCATTTTATGTTCAAGAAATTCACTCATATGTCCAATCTTAAACACATTATCCATCATCATTAATTTATCGTTTTCATCATTACCATCGTCATCATCATCATCATTATCATCGTCGTTGTCGTCGTCATCATCATCATCATCATCATCATCATCATCATCATCATCATCATCTATAATTATTTAATTGTATAAACCCCACATTCACTTGTAAATAGTCATTAAATATTTATTAAATCGTTTACCATTTACTATTATTGTGGATATTAAGTGAAAAGGACTCTCGCATTGCTATTAAATTGAGTTGTTTTAGAAATAATTTCTTTATGGTAAATGACAAATACCCAATAAAAGTACTATCAGTTTACTTGGGGGACCTCTTCATATACATTGTTATATTGTAATTATTACAAAATGTTTGTTGTGAATAATGTGTTTATTTTATTGCAATTGTGTGATGTTAACTATTTATTATGTAGTGAAGATATTTCAGATGTTAAGTAAACCCGTCACTGGTGCTTTGTCAATGTGAATAAAACAACTCCCTATTTAAAAATAAATATTATTGAAAGTACCACATCGTTTATTAATACTGTCCATCAAAAGCGTAACTACCCAGATAATTACGTTACACGGTAAATGTCACACACGTTGTCATGTGTCCGACTTCTGTCTAAAACGTCTGGTTGCAGGACGCTAACGTTGGAAGAGGCGGTCGGTAAATAATTTCATACATTCGTATTGAGACGCAAAAAAATGCTGCTTTCATTAAGGGTGAGGTTGGTATTAAGACGATTACAAACAAACGCTCCTCACATTTAGGGCGCGCACAAATAACCAGTATTGATACAGGCAACGATAATACAATGCAAGCAGTACATAAGGGTACATCTGCGGTGAATAGAGTGGGTACACATGGCATTTTCTTGAAAAAAAAGCTATAAATACAAAACTAGAAAAAACTGTACCCATTCGATTGGTTATACAATAAACACTTACGAACTGAATTGGTTTAGAAAATAAAGTGAGATGTCATAACCAATGTAGAACATTTGCATTCGTGAAAACTCGTCTTGAATTTTGGTACGCCACAACAATGTCTGGTTTGCGCTAACATAATATTGTATAATGTTTATGCGTTTAACTCATGGATATGGACATCAATAAAAATTATTAAAACATTATTTATAAAATAAACTGATTGACAAAAGATGCATAAATTCATATTAAATAGATGACGTTAACTTTCAGAGTCGGCCTTTTCACGAGCAGTAGATATACAGCACATTCGAAACAATTTGTATCTTCTATTATTCTCCTGTAAATGAATATATATTTAGTTTTTTTTTTAATTAACGTATGTATACCGCAAGCATGGCTGTGAATATGTTGAATGTGAATACTTTTTAAAAAGATTCTTAGTAACATGCAAGTATTAAAGGGGCCTTTTCACGTTTTGGTAAATTGACAAAATAAAAAAAAAGTTGTTTCAGACTCGCAAATTTTCGTTTTAGTAATGATATTGGGAGGAAACAGTAATACTGAACATTTACCATGCTCTAAAATAGCCATTATATGCATCTTTTGACGATTTAAAAACCTGAAAATTATAAAGCGTTGCAACGCAAAACAATTGAATAATTTGGTGAGTTCTGTTGTTGTCGTTATATTTTGTGAAACTACTAGGATTGCTTACCGGTATATACAGTAACAATTACAAATCCCATTGAATGAGCACGGATGGCCGAGTGGTTTCAGCGGTAGACTTTTACTCCATGGCTCTGGACAGGGGTCAGTGGTTCGAGCCCATTTGATGGTTACTTTTTTACTTTTTTTATTGTAATCTTTGTTTTTTACTGGAGCTTTTAAAATCCAATGTTAACATTTATCAATATAAAGCAATTATTGGCAAACGCCAATACATGCCATATCTGTGAAAAAGCCCATTTAAGCCGTATATCACACTAAAATAATATGCGTAAAAATATATGGTCGACCACCAATGTGTTCCGATTCCATGTCTTCTTTAGTCTAAAACAGTATTTTGATATGTTTAACGGATGCAGTTAGTAGAACAGGTGTTGATGTTCTTTATAACTAGAGGTAAATGTCATTATAATGTTGGTACATCTGGATTCCCTCCGTTTCAATCCATCTGCCGATTGATGTAAAATGTGAACAGCGGATTGTGAAATGGCGTAAGTCAACTATCATAATGTCAACAGAGAGATCAAACTCTCAAACTTGTTTTATAACTCATGCACATGACTCAATGCCATTTTTTCACAACAATATTGATTGGAATTTTGATATGGTTATAAAGCAGTTTTCCTTTCAATGATATCTCGACAAATTGCGACTTCAGTGTGGTAAATGAAAACAAAAAAGCAATTCTCTGGCAAAGGTAATTTTCAGCGTCGTTTTGAGTATCAGAAAACGAAATAATCAATTAAAAGACACATTATAACATTTGTCGAATTTATAAATGTAATTTTCACACAAAAAGTTAAAGAAAACAAACGGGGGTATTTCATGTCAAGTTGAAATACATTCTGCTTCACACGATAGAAGTAATTCTCATATCTATTACCCCATCCGTGACTTCTTAATAACGCTTTTTTGTGAAAGGATCAAATACAACCAGCGAATCGCGCTAAAATACATCTAACTTTCCATACAATAACATGTTAGATAATCGTTTGCGAAAAGGCATTTATTTTGCAATAAAAATCAAATTATAACGAAGTATGCTCATTTATTTAGCAATAAATTAATCATTATTCTTTTCGGATTCATTGTTCAATTTTTTATTAATTTGTTTTATTAAATTAGTTTTTTTAAATATTAAATTATGTCCGTAATATTTACTTGCGTCAATGCATTGATAAGGCAAAAAAACTCACTTTGACATTAACGAGGGGATTATTGTTATTCGAACTACTACTACTACTACTACTACTACTACTACTACTACTACTACTACTACTACTACTACTACTACTACTACTACTACTACTACTACTACTACTATTACTTCTACTACTACTTCTACTACTACTACTACTTCTTCTACTACTACTATTACTACTACTACTACTGCTGCTGCTGCTGCTGCTGCTACTACTACTACTACTACTACTACTACTACTACTACTACTACTAATAATAATAATAATAATAAAAATAATAATGATAATTATTGTAATAACAACAAAATCATAATAGTAATGACCATATGTAGTTTTGATTTTATTATCACAATCTATTATGTTATGTAAATGCTAAAGAAAAACATGATTTTAGTCACACCTATACAATTTTAACAAGGTATATGCTTTTTTTAATTATGTGTGGCGCAAAAATATCTGGTTAATATAATCATAAAAATACAATTATTATTATTTATGACTTGTAAAAAGTAAAAATCAACTTATATGCACTTGCTGGTTATGTTTCGTGTAATACTCTCATTAAAACATCATTTAAAATTAAAAAGAAATACAAAATTACGTATGTCTTTGTTTCCTTACATTTTTTAAACTTTCCTAAAATGACGTTTAATACGTGTATGACGTTGTGTCGACTTATGCATTATTAACGTTCGCTTAAAATTTACCGTAAAAACTGTATTTGAATGTTTGTTTTGGTTGTTATTGTTTTTATAAAGTGTCCGCATTATCTTGTCAATAAATGTATTTTTAAAGGATTTGCCTGTTTCTAAATACTTCTACGAAATAACGGCTGCATTTTAAGAAGCGTTTGCATCGTATTACAGCTATAATATTATGTACCGGTACATGATAATATATTTCATATATGGTTGCAATTAATAAGCTTCTTTAGAATTTGAAGTTATAACACATTTCTAATTACATATATACTATCGATAGTTTTTAATATAAGAACCTTGTACATGTATGCATTGTTGCAATAAAATGTATTATTACATTGTTTAATAAATAAACTATTTACTTTGTAAACACTAAATGCTATCTTTGATCACTTGGGCTTTTGGCCTTCTGGATGTATGATTTAATAAACTTGTTAAACTTGTTTAAAGTAGAGAATGACTTATATCATGAAAAGGTCCTTCTTTAATTAATGTTATCGCAGGCAGTAAAATGAGAAGTTAAGTCATATCTACATGTAGTTGAAACATGCATTGTTGCGCTGCTGAAGGTCAAGATTCTCAGGTCATGTGAACGTGACCAACATCGTTGTTTCGAACGAGCAGTAAACTTTACATACCCTTCAAACACGCGCAGCCAAAAACATTGCGGCGTCAATTATGTTAGTAAGATACGTGTCAAGATAATTAGGTGTTGTCATAATTATTCAATTTTACCAAAAAAATGTGTATTCATCGTGACATTTTGCGCATGTAGTCAGGTCCGTTTTCAGTTTTATGGGTCAGTGTCACTTTGGCGCATTATGAGTCGACGTTGACCGTCATGTATAATTGCAGAATCGTGACCATGTACCAACTTGGGTACCTGAACTGCAGCCGTGACCCTACACGCTGGTTGCCCCTGAACGTGTGTCCCATTTGTTATAATTACAAGGACGTGACAGTCGGACTGTCAGTGCACGTATATTGTGCATTTTACGGGTATCTCTGAATCGGTATTTAAGTGATTAATTAATATTTGATGTGAGAGGCAGACAGTTCATCACAGGGAAAGACAACATAATTAGGAAGATGTAAATAATTGAATCGCATGATGTGCGTAATTTGACGGGAAAAACGCAACACTGTCGCCTTTTACTGTTTGTAAATATAAACGCAAAACTTAAATAAAATGTAGGAAAAATGTAAATATTTAATTATTAAACGGCCGTTCACATTCAATTGATGTAAGTAATTTTGATCTGTGTGTGTGTAATAAGCTATTGTTGATGTCATAAAATGCCAGTCAATGACGTTTTTGCAAATACTTAATTTTATCGGTTAATGTTTACTTCCGACTGTACACAGTTTGCGGATCTATAGATGAATTTCGTGGTAAACAAAAATATGTGCATAAGAATATGTTTAATTGCAGTCAAACAACATGATGGTGAAATTGCAAATGTTTCTTAATTAATTGAACACGGATAAGTTAGGTGTGCCTTTTTAATACATGCACAGATGTATAATAGCGACCATGTTTACAGTCTATGTAACATCGAAAACGAAAAGCCGGCATCAATAAATTAAATCTGCTCTTGTATCGGTTTTGATTTGACATCGGCATTTCGAATGAATTAATTTCAAATTATGAAATATAAACTTTTATTGCGACTTAAAATTGCCCCGTGAATTGTAAATGGCTCTTTGATATTTTTTAACATAAACATTGCGTGTAGCCTATCAATTACGTCGATAATTTTTCTACGTTTTTCAACATTTGCGTGCTAACGTTGCAACATAAAGGAATTTAAATTAAAAGGACAAGCCGAAGAGAAATTGGACCATTGCTCATATGTATAAAGCAATGACTGCCGATTGCCCAGATTACTTTTGTAATATATCATTCCTTTTAAAAACAAATGTTAAAAGTAACGATTTATGTCTAAACTTTACCTTTGATCCCAACACCGCTTTTTATTGCATTTAAACACGAGACGTTGAGGTATTGTTAAAAAAATAAGAACATGCTATAAAATTTTGGGGAGCAACCAGCGGAAAAATAGACAAAAGATATTAAATGAATTAAAAGAGAAACTTTGAGAACTACATGGGTGATCTCGAGGCCAGATAATTATGTTGCTAATTTATGTTTAAGCAAATGAAGGCTGTCTTTCGGGGTTCAGCCATTTTTAATGTCAAACGAGTGTTCAATCGATATAAAAGAAATGTATTTAACACAAGAGAGAAAGAAAGCAAAAAAGAACAAGAACGTTTTAATAACAGGAGACATTCGTGGTTCCATTATAAGGAGTGTCTGGAAGAGTTTAGATAGATACTTATATTTTTAGTCACGCAAACTTGGTTTGAATGTTTTACATGACCATATACGTTTTTTTTTCATTTTCCCGATTTGTAAATTTAATTCGGTGCTTTTATTTTGGAGATAGGAAAAAACTAACGTGATTTTTATTGGCGAGCAAAATCACTTTTGATAATTAAACTGTTAGTTTAAGATTCATTTTTACCCTTGAGTTTGCGATCATAGTTAATTTTTGGATAAAATTAAATAAGATGTTTGGTGAAGGGGTGGGTTCAAAACAATACAGCATATAATTATAGCTTGTATTTAAGATTACTTATTTCAAAACAAAAGATGTCCTCTTACTTGCGAGAGTTTCTGAAGAAACAAGTTTCCTTAAACATCGTCATCTTCGTCTCGCTGCTAACAGGTATTCCATATAACTTGGTGGACAAACGACAAATGAAAAGAAAAAAACACATGTACAGCATTTGTATTCAGATTTTGTTTGTATATAGGCAATGCTTCCTATTATTTTGTGTTGAAGCAATATTTCCCGACCACAATTTTAATTGTTATTTTTAAAATATGCCATATTTCAATATACACAGTTATTTCACTTCACAAGATGTTGAGTAAAATAACTGTGTATATTGAAATATGTCATATATTAAAAATAATTAAAACGAAATCAATTAATTGTTACGAAAGAGTTTGCATTCATAAATTTTCTCTTAGATGCGTATTAACACAATATAAAATAATACTTGCACATACGGGGTAAAATTTCAGAAAATATGTTAAGCAGCCTTGAGAAGATGTCACTAAGTAGAAAAAATAATGTAAATGATACGCATGCATGTAAATATCCTAATAATTTTTAACTGTGGTAAAAACTAATAACGTGGGTGTGAGAAGTAGTGAAGGCGTTGTCTGCATTTTGGTTTAAGTTGGTGTTGAAATCTTGTTAAGTGAGTGATAAAAAACAAAGACAGTTAAGATATTCTAAGACGGTATGGTAGGCATCTTTTTATCCTGTCACATGCCTTTAAATCAGCCCGATAACCAGGCAACCTAATATCCCAAAAGATATAAGGCTAGATGACCACGTGACCTCGAATATCCGTCAGTTGATGTCCGCGCATGCGCACGCCTGTACTATTTTCTATTTATAAAATATACTTGTTTTCAATAAAAAAAAACAACATACGTGTAAAGTACTGTTTGTTTAAAAATTATTATTTTAACAGCATAATTCCGTCTTTGTGTATTGAATTAATAACGATTGACTCGATTTCTGTGTTGTTTAACAAGACGGAAGCTAGCTTAAGCGTTTTGCATGACGTGACGTCACAATGTATTTGCTGCGGCGTGTTTTTTCCCATATTAAATATTTAAACACAAAATACTGGAAAACTATATATTTTAGAAACAGTTCAACGAATGTTGTAAATGTGACAGGATAAATAGAATAATAGGTTGGTGACGTGGATGGAGAATGGTTATCTGGCTCGTCGGGGGATCTTATCGGGTGAGCCGATAACTTCCTCCGACGAGCCAGATAACCATTCTCCATCCACGTCACCAACCTATTATTCTCTATATATTTTTCAGATTACAATCGGAAACATTGATTAGATAAATGTGTTTTTAATCCAAGTGAAGTTCGGGATTGGTGCAGTGGGTTTAGTTCACAAATAGTCTTTTATTTATCTTAAACAGACACAATTTTGATTTCCCAAAGTACTAGTATAGATCGCGTCATAAAGACTGAGGGATTTAGTGTTGAAGGGAGACAACTCGAACGATTTCGCTTGTTTCGTGTAAAATACTACTGTGTTCAAGGTTAAGGTAAAGATTTTCAATTTGAAATATTGGTGGTAAAATTTCACAATACGGATCTTTCGAAACATATAACAGTGAAAACACGTCACTATGGCAAACATAAAGAAAGCACATAGGTCTTTATGGTGCAATTTAATGAAACAAATTTTTTTCGACAGCCTCCAAAAAGCACGGTTAAAATTGATGCGGATGGAATGCAATGAATGGAGACTATGTTTATGTGATCATGTGAAAGGGAAAAACGAATTTATAAAAAAAGTCATTTCTACGCCAGGCATCCAGATAGACAAATACTATCAGTAAAGGTACTATGAAACCCCGGTACAATATTAACACTTTTGTGGAGACCAGAAATGAAACAAAAAGCAATACACACAGTTGCGCAAAATATGCCACGCATGGAATGAAATGGGTGTTTAAATAAATTAACATACAATACTTATGTCATGACATGCTTACATATAAAAATATGAACTAAAGCAATACTTTTTTGAGTTACAGACTGCAAAATAAAATATTGTAATTGGCTCTCCACAAGTGAAATAGGTTACAAGCACCGACGAGAGTTAAAGTTCTTGGACTCTTCATTTAACCAATGCTATCTGTAGATCTATGAAGTTTAATTTTAATGCATGTCATTGTAATGGAATTATAGAGTGAACAAGACAATTAACAAAGGACAAAACCTGTGTTAACCCATTTATGCCTAGCGTCTAGAAAAAAGGCATAGGCAAACAGCTTAGACCCAGATGAGACGCCGTATGATGCGGTGTCTCATCAGGGTCTGCGCTGTTTGTTTAAAGGAATTTCTGTAAGAAATATTCTAAACATAGAAATAATGTACTAGACATCCCTTATTTTGGAAATAAATTGATCTAATTTAGAAGGATGGAAGAGTCAACTTCATAAACCATCAATAATTGTGTTAATATTGAGCGGTTGTACTTTTACTCTGCTCTTCCTCTCAATGTCTTCTCTGAATATATTAAGTTTTATTTTATTTCCTTTAGTACTTTTCTATTTATGCTAGACACATGCACAATCAACAAAGTTATGAATCTAGGAATGCAGCGAAAGTGTTTTTCCGTAACCATAGCATTTTTATTGAAGCCTTCCATGATTATATATTACATTTGAATACTTCCAGAGTTATGCCCCCACAAGAAACAAACCATACAAAACGTACGCAAAATGCAATAGCTCCAAAGAACTAAACGGAAAAACAGGTGTAGTTATTGTACGCTGCGCTGTAATATTGATCAACAAGGATGGAGGAATTCCAAAACAGTCTGTGAAATACAATAATTCAAATCGTCGACGTCATGTGTTTTAAATATTACGTCCCTTGTGTTGACCCATTAAACACGGCACTACGCTTACAATTATCTCGCGTCAACTGAAAACACATCTGTTTTCCTAAGGTAACGTTACGTCGAATAGGAGACGCCACTTCCTTGTTACTTCGATCATTAAATCAATGCTTGCAAATATGTTGAAACAGGCGACGGCATCCTTAACATTCCAACGGTTTGTCAACATAATTTCAATTAGGAATGATCATTAAGATGTTTTGATTCTGAAACATCATGTTGCTTTAATTAATATTTAATGAATACTGTCGGGAGTAATGACATTCCAGACGTCAAGGAATACGTGGGCGGGAAATTATTCTGAGACTGATATCCAATTTAATTTAATTTAAACTTTGATTCTTATGTTAACCGATTGTTGAAACATGCTTTTGAGTGTCGTTGTATTTTTTATTTATATCATTCTTTTGATTCAAATTGATATATTTTATACTTGGTGAATAAATTCTAAAACAAAAAAGATCATTTACACACATTTCAAATTCGTTGACAAACACTTGATTGGTCCCATGTAGCCCCGACCTCGTAAAACCTGCTGTGGACTGTATGTGTGTACTTACACCCGTCTTGTTTCGTGTCCACTCATGTGACGTGCCCGGTGGAGTTCCTGCAATAATGATTTAAGCAAAATACTGTATTCTGACATATGTGGATGGATTGATGTAGCTTCTCGACATCACGAGACGATTTGTTGCGGGCCAGGCTCAGCGCTGTACCTTAGCAAAGGTACACAAACGACGTCAAGGTACTAATAGGTTGAATATTGCAATAGAGATCTATTGTTCTTATCAGCTTAATACATTTTTACTTAGGCCACGACTTTTATATTTCTTGGTTTACAAAACCGCCGACCCTAATTTTTGGAAAATGGGAAAAAAAATAAAATCGGAAAATCGTCTTTTTTTTAAATATTTTATTCCCGACCGCACTGCAAAACGAGCGAAACGAGAAAAAAAACGATCCGGTTTGAGTACGGTTGCGAATAAAATCAAGTAAGTACAATCAACGATTGGTTCACATATATTCAATTGCAGAGATCGGGATATTTTTCAATGTGACACATTATGTACCAGTCCTTTTATGGGCACTTCTCAAAATTTATTTCGGGTAAAAATTACAGACAATAAGAAAATCAGCGTCAGTCAAATGTCGACCCCATCAAAATTTATTTCCGTGTCTGTGACGCAACTATATTGTTTAACATGTTAATTATATTAAACAAACCCGATAGTATTTGATAATTAGTATAAATAATCCAATAAAACACTGCCATTATTTACGATATATGTGTTTAGGAATTTTGTAAACACGTCCGCCATAGTTTATAGGAACTGTACAGAAAGTTTGGAAATCGGAACAAATCGGTATATCTCGGAAAATCATTGATAAATGTATTTGTCGTTTCAACGCTTTGGGCCGAGTAATTTCGGCAAATCGGAACTCAACTTGTGTAAAACACTAGCTCAATTAACCGTTAAACTCCGCCTCCGTTCTCTGCAAAAGATTCGAAGGCGGAGCTATGCACGTGCTTTTATTAAATTGGAGGATTGCAATTGAGAACCAAACACACAATTGATTCGGCATGTTGATTGCTAGACAAAGGAAGCCAATTTTTTCGGCGCGAAATTTGTCGCTTTATTGCTTCCGACAGAAAGCGGCTTTCCTTTGATGACGTCAAACTGTCAATTCACACAGACTGCACATTTTCGGAAGACTTTAACTGACTCCTTGTTTACAATTCCAGTAAAAAAAAACACTTGCTAACATTAAACTTTGGATTAAATTATCAAAATAAAGCAAAAGCGAAGTTGACAAATATGATTAAATTAATTCGCGTCAGTTCAAATAAGACGTTTTGCGTTGTAAATCAACGAGTTTTCATGACAACAACAACTTTGACAAACATTACCGCGACGACGCATGGATCGATCTACCTCGATTTTTTTTTTCATGTACGATCTCATAAGTCGAGTAAGAGCAAACACATACCGGGTAATTTGTGTATGAGTAGTTTATCTTATATAAGATTTATGCAACGGGCATCGCATTGCGTAATGGTGCGCATCCAATTATGGAAATGAAGCGCAGTTTTTCGTTTTAATGGGAGAAGAACGCATGTCATGTAATGCAGTGTTTAAAATTGCCTGATGTTACATAAGGTGCTGTTAGGACTCATTTTATTTGAAGATATAGATGTGTTTCATTGCATAATTTGATTTTTTGTCTCTGTGTTTAAGGTTATAAAAGATATGTTGTCTTTGTTCTGATGTTATTAGTATTAACTTTTTTTTCCAATGATGTTTTTTTTTTTTTTTTTTTTTCGACCGCCCGATGGACCATTTTCAAAATAATTTTTGTAAACCAATAAAAAAAAAGTCGTGGCCTTATGTGCTTTATTTTATTTGAACTCACGACAATAAACAGCAATATGGAAGCATATGATTTTGATTGTATCAGTTGATTTGTCTGTCCGTCAAAACGGGTTATTTCATGTAACAACCAATTTATGGCATAACTGAACAGTATGACTGACAAGAGATCAAAAAAGGACTGTGAAATCTCGCCACATCTGCGAACAGCTAACTAGCATATAGGTATATACATAATCGAAAATATCAAAAGAAGTGGACAATTATCATAATTTATATTTATTTAAGTCGCCGTCCAAAATAACGATTTCATATGCAACGTTCAACCGTTGAATCAGATAAAGAAGTACGACTGGTAAACAAAAACAAACATATTGTAGTAATAGCCTTGATTCCATCGTTCGACATATTGTTTGACTTTGTAGACTTGTTGGGTTAATCAAGAAATTTGAAATTTGAAGTCCATAAGTAGGTCAATGTCAAGGTGAAATGGAGGTCAGGGTGTGGTATTATCGAGAGGTCAGGGTGTGGTATTATCGAGAGGTCAGGGTGTGGTATTATCGAGAGTATTCACTGATAACAATCATGCACTAATAACATTTAAGTAGCATGCGATATTGATATTAGAAGAAACGCGTCGCGGTTAATCTTACATCATATAACAATCATGATTGTCGTTTCAATCCATGCATATTAGTATATATTTGTATTTACACAATAAATTATTTGCTAGAATATTTCACAGTATTGCAGATAGAAAGCTGGGTAGCAGTCCTTCTTGATGTGCACGTAGGGCGTTAGTCATATTAACCCTTTGCATGATGGGAAATTTGTCGTCTGCTAAAATGTCGTCTGCTGAATTTCTAAAATTAGCATTTTCTTCGATTTTTTTCAAAGAATACTATCAGAATAGCAAACAGTTTGGATCCTGATGAGACGCCACGTTCTGTGGCGTCTCATCTGGATCCAAACTGTTTGCAAAGGCCTTCAAAATTCGGTTCCAGCACTGAAAGGGTTAATCTCACTAAGTGAAATACAAGAAAAGGACGAACACTTATGGCAATAGTGAAAGGTTATGTCTTTCTGCAACATTCTTAGTTTGAAGCAAAAATGGTCACGTTTGCGTTAATTGGAATCCTTTCTTTTAAGGGATTTGACGAGATCGGAAACCATATTCGTATGCGGTCATTTCGTTGTATCATCGTTCGTTCTTTCGTTCCAAGTTACAAATTGTTGTTTGTTTCGTATCAAAGGGTATACCATTCGCTGCTCCGTCCAGTATATACTTAGCGTATAATCACGCCTGCGCAATTTTTTTCGTAATTTGTTTTAAATTTATGGTGTTACCCTGCGATGTGGTGGCATACCAACTAAGAACGCGTAAAGATATTAGCGGTCTGCAGATGTTATGCTCAGGTGCTGATTTTCCTATGTAAAATTATCTGGACCACAGTAACATCTGGTAACAAGCAATATTTCCATATTCTTTATTACGAGGGACTGATCAAAAAGAAACCCATATACATATTACAATAATTTTACAACCAGTAGCAAATGGCGACGCAAATGAATCGTGAAACGAATTAGCGACATTTGAATGCCGCGAATATAATTTTAATATCATTCAATTTATTTTGGAATTATGCTCTATTCACCGCGTGAAAGCATTTGATAATTTTCCAAATTTTCTTCATGTATCTGTCGCGATTCAGTAGCCGCTCATAAAAGAGTATCCCCTGATAAAAATAAAGTCATCACAATTTAAATTAATACTTAAATATCAATTCAAAATAATCCATCTTTATACAAAACATCATGTCTTTTGTAGAACACTATTCACAACTGGACCAAATTCATTATGCTTTATAAACGACTGTCTGTGACGGGCTTTGATCGCTGTTAGCGGCTTTTCCATGATGTTATAATTATCGCCTTGGCTTGAAGCGCCTTTTGTACGGGCCAATTTTGGATAAATTAAAGCGTGGAATATTAAGCTGCGAACATACTGGGTAAACTGGATTCATTTGTTCCGCACAGCAAGTATGCTTTGAGCAAAATATGTTCGAATGAGGCACAGATCGACTTTTGAATTTTTCGCAACATTAATATCGCGCCTAATTGCTTATTCACGCAGTGAGCATTTATATCCAGTTAACCGCCACAGAAATTTCAATTTCAATAGAGCTAATCGTCTTAAGGGTTGTAGAAAATCCTTAAAATTGCAAATAGTTTATTAAAAACATCTTAAAGCCGTATCAAAAGCCTTTCAGTCTGTGTGTGATAATTGATGGAACACCCATCTTATATTTGAAGACCAAAAATTTAACATTCCAAACGTTAGTTTTGATCTTGAAACGCGACGGAATATATGTCTTAAATTTATTTCCATTCAGGACAAAACATTTTTATAAAAGCTTTCATTCAGTCTCGTATGCAAAGCATCTTTTAAAACATGCATTAAAGAATCAGGCCCAACCGTTTACTCTTGTCCCATCGTAGTTTCGAGTATGAATATCACAAAGTCCCTAAATGCGCATTCATTATTCTGAACTCAATGTGTGCAAAAGTGGGAATAAATTCCAGAACAAGTATTCTTTTTTGAAAATTTATAGTCACATAAAAATAAATACGCAACATCCAGACAATATTTGACATCAGAGCACTACAATATGGGCATTTCTCGACGATTAGAGCCCATGTCCGCAAATTATAAACATTTGAAACAATTGCATTTGGGCACATTTCCTCGCATTCAAGAATTCAAGATGTTTATATTCTGTCAGACGCGTTGTGAGATTATTAACATATTACACGCCGGGTATGCGAATACTTCGTTGACGGATGGCACTTCACTAACAGAGAACAACAAAAGCCACGCGCGAGAGGTGAGTTCTTCAGCTTTTTTGTATTTATGTTCTGTTTATTTGGTTTTTAGACACAGAACATTGTTTGGGTGATTAATGGTATAGCATTTCGTATTGCGAAGAAAGAAATTCGCGGAAAAACGGCGAATTATAAAAAAAAAAACGATAACATTCCATCGATAATCAGCATGAATTGAATGATCAGTACATATTTTAACAAAATAAACATACTTGGAAATAAATCAAGAACGTGCTAACTATTCGAAATAAAAGATCAATATATCCAGTAATGTTACAACATGTTACATTTTAGTTTACTAATGTATTTGAGAAAATTCAAATGTTTTAAGAGCCGCATGCACATTTTTCATCTGCACTTCGTTTACCGATCATCTAAAAAACAATGGCACTTCGTTTCCCGACATCTAGACACTTTTTTCCAGATATAACACACTCGTTTTTTGTGAATCAAACATGCAGAATTCGCTGTGGAATACTGTTAAAGTAAGCAGGCAATAAATAAAAATGTATGTACTTAGTACGCAAATAAAAAACGAATTACCGATGCATGTTCTTATCCCTTTGAAATATGATTATGGTTTGGTATAAATGTGAAAGATAAATGTTAAACAAATTGGACATGTCTTATGAGTAAAATCTATATGACCATATATTTTAAAATACGTTCTAAACGGTTGATCTAAAGCATTTATCTTTATGTCCAAATGAAGGTACTAAGGCTATTTACTTATATATTAGATAGCATGTCATGAATAATCACTCTGCTTTAACTGCCTCTCAGAGATTAATATCAGCAGCGATGCAGGTCCGAAATTCTATTGGAACTTTTTGGCTCAATGCCAGTAAACGAAAATAGCAATAAAAGAACGGGCGGGGTCGATTTAATCACACAACAGTGGTGTAAAAAGTTATGCATATCCGTCTTTGTTTTTAATATAATCAGCGACGACACTTTCCGCCTAAACTGGATTTTCGTCAAGAAGAGTCTGCCTCTAAAAGAAAAGTACAATAACGGCGCAAAGTGTCGTCCCTGATAAGCCTGTGTGTATTGCACAGGCTATTCTGGAACGATACTTTACGCCCATGCATTAAACCCCTTTTTACAGAGCTAGGCTTATATATATGTATATATAAACATGTATGTGTGTGTGTGTTTGTTTGTGTGTGTTATGTACACATTTATTTAATACTAAATATTATCTCATTTGAAAATCGCAATTATAATAAACATAGTATAAATTAATAGTAATGTAATTTTTGAAAGATATATTTTCAAAATGTTTCGTATGAATAGCCATAATATAAATAAATGCATTTAAGGTAGAAGATAAAACTCAGTTATTAGAGTGCCCGCTTTGTTGAAAGTCTCCGTAATCTGAAGTGCCCTTTATCGGTAAACAAAGTGCCTGCAACTTTATGTATGCCACCTATTGCAACATGCACTATCTTTGTTTATATTTCATTGAATACTGTCAAAATTTCAGTATTTGAAGCACAGTGATTACTCTACATGCTGGAATAGCAAACAATTTCTTGCAATAATTCTGAGTAGTTTTATTTTGTTTAAATGTTTACTGTTCATCAAGTTTTTGCTGTTTTCCGATCGAATTTTCTATTTTTTGGGCAAAACTGTACCATTCTTCCGTGAAATTGTGTATTCCCAATACAAAAGGATACACCATTTTATCAACTCGACCATGTGTCTTTTCTTAAAAACTAATCTTTAGGATATAACTTTAAATAAAACAGAGGAACTTACCTCTCGCGCGTGGCGTTTGTTGTTCTCTGTTAGTGAAGTGCCATCCGTCAACGAAGTATTCGCATACCCGGCGTGTATTAGAGGTTAATAAAATATACCATAGCTTCACAAGTAAAAAACTGATTGAACTGATTCATTTCAGTGTGGTGGCTGATTTGATCCACAACGTTCTAGCTTGCTGGCAATTTTGAAGAAGGCCCCCATTACGTACGTACAATAAAAATATAAAAATAACCACCAGAACGACAAAAAGGTGGCCGATACATACACTTTTAAGTCTTTCGCAATTTGTGTCGTCATGACAGAAATATTTGTCGTTCTGCTGGCATGTTGGCGGGTCTGAACACGCAACATGGCCAAGCGCCAAATATACATGTCATAACGAATGAAAAATGTCTCTAATATCGGGTGCCTATCCGATAATCATGACCTTTGTTGACTCTGTTGACCGTGTGTCGTTCTGGTTGACATTTTCATCGTAAAACCATTGCAATCTATAAATAGAGGATGACGTCACTATGTTATTGTCAAGATTGTTTGTTCACCGTCTATCATCACCACCGGAAATAGAAGACAAGCGAAGCGAAAGTAAACATCATGAAAGAGGTAGTGCTCGTGAAAAGAATAAGTTGTATCATTTTTATCGCGAACGATTTCCTAAATCTGTATGACAAATTAAACGTGGACACATCAAACTTCTATCGTTAGAAGTTGGAGTTCTTAATTAATACATTCGAGTGTTGAAATATATCAATCATCAGCTACCTGGTACCGAAAGTTAAGTTCATTAGGACATCTTTTTTTCCTTTTCTAAGAGGAAAGTATACTAATTTTGCCGAATTTTTCAATGATGTGCAAATAGAACTATAAAAACTATCGTGTTTTGCAAGCTTCAGCCCGAAAATCTAGTAAGTATGCAAATGTTTGGCTAAAATATAAACTTCATCGTGTACGGCGAAAAGCAAAATTAGAATATTATATTAATTGAAGATTCGTAAACAAAATTTGCTAATTATCGCTACTTTTCCTTTCAGTGCAAGGGTTAATGATTGTATTCAGTTAAATTAACTATATTTAAATAGAATGTTCGAGACATTATCCCTAGAGAGACATGGCGCTGCCAAGCGAATATTAGCAACTTTCCCATTCCTACAATTTGTACAAATGTGTTATTCAGATTACAATTCATTAAACATCATTTGTTGATCTGATAAGGACTGTATTCAATAATTTAGAAAATTGTGTTTTTATTTTTATATAGTTCGTGTTAAAATGCCAATACGCTGCAAATATTCGCCGTACATGACTTTAATTATTTACCGTACACGACTTTCGCCATAAACAACTATTCGCCGTACACTACAATTATTTTATTTTAATAGATTTCCACGAACATTAATCTAACCAAGACCAGAAACAGCGTTAAGATGGTATATATTGCCTATAAGAATAGGAAATCAACTCCATACACGATGACAAACCATGTAATAATAAAAGAAAAGCTGTTTCTTCTAGAAGTACCAATTTCAAACATGTACCAAGCATACATTTTTGTAAATAACGCTTCATCAATACGAATTGCAATATAGATACAAATATTTAAACATATTGATCTTTCTGTAAGATTCCTAACACGCACTGGTTATCCAGGAGCGATTATTTATTAGATAGTTTAGGTAAAAACTTACTGCTCTCCATGGTTGATTTGTTTACTTTCGCTTCGCGGGTCATCTATTTCCGCAGGTGATGATAGACCGTGATCTATGTAGTGGTATGATCAAATGTTATTCTCTGATCTTGTACATTCACTTTCAGTTTCTCATTCTTACAAGTTTTGACACTTTTTAAAATTGTATATATTCAATTTATTGTAGCATGAAAACACAACAAAATTGTTTTCATTTCCCAACAGTAAAAAAATAGCAAAAAAATACAAACTTTACGGACGATTACAGTGTCCGCCATTTTGTGTTTTGATAGCCTCAACTTAATCAATCAAAGACAGTCTGTCGTATGTCTAAACTTAATCATTCAATTCCTGATCTCAATAAGTGAACTGAATATATGAGGACAAAAATCTTTTAATTGCGAATTACCAACAGTATTCACTTTTATGCATGCACTCTATCAATTAGTATGCGCATTATTTACTATACAATACATTCATTTCCAAGTCATATGCACATATTGATCAGTTCCAGTTTTTAAGTGTAACCTCGTGTCATGAATACATGACAAAAGAGCATAGTTCAATACATAAATATGCATTGAAACAAGATATTGCTATGGAACAAATGGATGATTTACAATTCAAATTCATAATATATAGTTATGGTATATATTAGCGGATACATCCAAAACAATGGGGGTGGACATACGATTCGTGTGTCTTAGTTGTGAACCGGTCAAGCAAATTTGGCGACCAAATCTGTAAAGAAATACAAAGTTTATAAAATGTATATTATGTTCTGGTTTATTTGAGATTTTTTATAAATTTTAAAACATTTGGATCTCGAATTAGTTTGTAGCACATAAGTCACATTTTCAATCAGTGTAGCCCCAGTCCCATATAGATGCCAGATCAAGATGGATCATATCCGGCACGATCCGACATTTAAACCAAGTAACCGTGTAAGTCCGGTTCGTTCCCCGTAGGTCCGGGGATGTCCTCGGTGCTTCGGTAGGCCGACGCGGCAGTTTTGGGAAGTTCAAAACAACCCAGTTGATCCGTGACATTCCGTATGCCGTTCCATTTGGGTCAAAAGTTCAAATACGCCAACAGCTAAAAATGCGGTAAAATGTTTGTCACAGCGGTGACAAATTATGACTGTTGGTATATTTTTATGCCTGCTGTTACATTTATTTGTTTGGGTCAGTTTTCAACCAATAATTTTCCCCGTAACAAACCGATATTTTTCAAGAAAATATTTAAATATTTAACAATAGTTTAAAATAAAATCAATACGGAATTGAAGCTTTATTCGTTGTAACTCAAGAATTGTCACTTTATGTTTATATAATCACAACGTCATAAAGAATTAATAATTTATATAGGTGACAATTACAGAAACATTATTTTCCGTTACCTCAACGTCTGGGCGTGTTTTTACAGCCAGATAAGGTTCATAAAACCGGGTATGCCGTGAAGGGTGTCGTCCCGATTGTCCCACATTTAGAAATTCAATACACCGTACAAATAGGTGTGAAGAGGCGTAAGATGGGTAATACAAGTGTAAAAAATATCATGTCTAGGATTTATTATGATTAACTACGATCAAAGTATAAAACGATAATTATCTATTGTTTGTCTGCTGTAACATAAATACAATTTAAATTTAAAAAAAAATAAGATAAATAAAAACTGTTATTTTATATAATTAAATAACAGTTGAACATCTCAAACATGCATTAATATCACAGGTGGTTAGCGTGTGGCTATGATATTAATTAGTGAAAACATCATTTTGAATGATAAATAATCATATTATAACGAAAAATTAACTTTTCTGAAGAAAAAAAAATTTCACTATCAAATATATATATAACAAGGTATGCAACTCAAAATCACCCCAAAACGGGGTGCATCGCTTTGAACAGCCATATCTTCATAAATTTTGCAGCGATTTTCACGATCTCGGTCTTATTCAACGCAGAAATGAATTTCCTTTCTGGAAATGTATGTCTTGCAATATTTTTACAAATGCTGGGTCAACTTTTAAGAAATAACACGATACACAACACGCATGACCCAGTTGACAGTGATCATGCTGTCTTTAAGACTGAAATCTTCACGGAGTAAAGGGCAACTTCCCTACAAAGTTCATGTAGTTCGATACCATAATTCAATAAAACGTATGAAAAAACATTATTACCGTTCTTGTCGTTACATTCTGCATCAAGACTAACTGTCCAGCGTCGTTTGAAACCTTTGTTTACATACATTTCAACTAACTGACATTTTAAACATACGAGTGATTTCATTGGTCCAATGCGGAGGTGTGTCTTTACAACTGGAGATTTCATTCATAAAGAATACATGATCAGTGTCAACTGGGTCATGCGTGTTGTGTATCGTGTTATTTCTTAAAAGTTAACCCAGCATTTGTAAAAATATTGCAAGACATATACATTTCCAGAAAGGAAATTCATTTCTGCGTTGAATAAGACCGAGATCGTGAAAATCGCTGCACAATTGATGACGATATGGCTGTTCAAAGCGATGCACCCCGTTTTGGGGTGATTTTGAGTTGCATACCTTGTTATATATATATTTGATAGTGAATTTTTTTTTTCAGAAAAGTTAATTTTTCGTTATAATATGATTATTTATCATTCAAAATGATGTTTTCACTAATTAATATCATAGCCACACGCTAACCACCTGTGATTAATATATATCCATGCGTTATCAATAAATTAACCTAACTTCACTTTTTTCAAAATTCCACGTTATTTATTTACTAATAAACACGAAGGGATGAGCATTTTGCTTGACGGATTCAGATTTGTATTTTAATATGTATACTTGTATACTCATTGATCTTATAACAGTGTTACTTATAACTAAGTAGTGTTAGTATGCCATTCGAATTAAAGTATACAGAATCTTTATTCAGAGGGGAGATTAAATAACGGATTGAATGATTGATGCTTTGAATCGAAATATTAAGATTAAATGGAGATTGTTAAATAAACAAATTACCTGAGATTGTTTGATTTTTTAATACATTCATATTTCATTTTTATAGGTATTAAATCGATTGGTGATTAAATATAAAATGTTAATAAAGTGTGTCTATATTCCCTCTATTGGAAGAAAATAAAAATAAAATATTTATCGAGAAACACTTTTGTGTTTATGTTTTGTTAATTTAATCAAATAAATACACGAAATAAATACCCCTTTTCGAGCCCCAGATATGCGACTTACCTGTATGTTCCGTTATCGATATTTTTCTCTTAAAATAAAAATGTGGGACAATCGGGAGTAAACCCCGTGAAGGCAGTGGACCGTTAAACAAGCGATAACGGATTAATAGCACAAGTCTTTAACAATTGATTCCCTCTGATCTTCTTGCGATAAAGCAGATGATATGCCAATAAGTGTAATTTAACAAATAATATTCGCCGACTTGCCGTTTTGCAAGACGTTTTTTCATTGGTTAGTTTAATTTAGCTATTATCAAACTCTTTGGATCAGACAAAGTATCACCGCATTTACAAATATATCACTGCAGTGATAAATTTATGACCGCAGTGATATATAGTTTAAGCTGTTTGCGAAAATGTACTTTTGCCCCAAAGGGTACGTCATAATTCCGGGAAGATGGCAGCATCCGGATTGCTTCGTGAAGCTGCAGTATATGGTCCGAGAAAAGTCGGCTTTATGCTTTGGTTTTCCGTGAGGGTCATTGACTATTCGGTAACAAATGTCAGAAACCGGACTATCAAGGATCATGGCGGCGGTTGTCTACGGAATTTTCGCGGCGGTTGCAAGGAACACGTCGGTACAGTTTGATTTCATCATTGCAATCACGGATAAGAGCGGAGCTACTAATGAGGAAGCTTAGACGGTGCAAACACGATGGAAAACACGGTGGAAACATGAAGGATATAAGGACTCTGAACAACACGGACGATGCCGGGAAGACAGGGCACTTACAAGAATCTTCACGGTGTAAAAACGGTGAAAACACGGAATATCACGGAGTAACATGGAATTTCACGAACGATGGCGGGTGATCATATAAATACAAGCAATTATCATGATTACTAAAGCGAAACTACGACAGATATCTAGATAATTCGCGAAAAAAATTATTGTATCTACACCGGTCAACAGAATAAAAAGGAGGACCGTCAAGGTCAGAACATTATTTGCAGTTTAATAAAACTGCACTTTCGTTTATTTTCTGGTGCTTCTTCTGAACTTGTGTTCATTTTGTTTTTTTCATCACCGTTTTACCTGTATTCAAAACAGAAGTAAGATCAATGTGATCGCCTTAAATGTATGTATTTGTATGTATATACCTTAGTAATTTTTATTATTGAAAGAATAACATTATTAAGCACTTTTTATCGCGCAACATATATATTTTTGTAAGTGGGCTATTAGCATTCATATCGAATATGCGTAAATGTCAAGCAAATAAAGCATTGTCCTCTCGTACGAATATACATTTCGAACTTTCTAATTTGAATCATACAGCCATTAAACATTTAAAATGTATTCACAAAGACCCTATATTAAATTAAACAAGTGTTTGACAACCGTCACACAATGGGAAACATAAAGAGGATGTATAAATTATTGGTTATTTACTCGATAAAATAGCAACCATGTTAATTAATTGTTAATGCTTTCATGAATTATATCTCTATTAACGAAAGGTCGATGTAAATCCTTGTAAGAAAGATGTCGGCGGATAATAGCTGATTGGCAATTAATATGCATCAAACAATCCATCACTGTCTTTTAAAGGGCTGTTCAACAAGTCCATGATGAGTAGAAAAGATGTATACGAACACAAAGTCCTTCTAAATCCACGCATCCATAGTCTATGTGCTGATTTATGGGATAAATATTAGACACTATAACAATGTATATTTATAAATCAGGACATGTACCGTTCAATTATCAATCAGAATATGGGCGGAACATCACAATACAACACCAATATATCATTTGAAGTAATAATTGCAATAAATTGCAAACGATTTATTTAAAGTTGATTCCGGTATTTCCCCCAAACTTACATAAATTAATACTATTTGTATTTTTATAAGAAGTATTTTTTTTTTTTTTATAAATGTTATAAATATTTGTCATTAAGTATATTTCGGCTGAAAAGATGAGTTTGGCACATCAAATTTACACAAGCTTGAAAAATATTATTAAATACCAATTTATAACATTTCATTGACATTTGACGTGATTTAAGTTGTTAATTGTAACCTTTATGAGTGTAAATGATCATAATATACGCCGTTGACGTAATCAAACGTAAAGTTTAAATGGTAACGCATCAATTACAGTTGCCAGGTGTCGGACGTTTATTCCTCTGGAAGCACATAAGCATTATAAAACCGATATGATTAACATACAATAAAACGCTATTATACACTTATGAGTTTGCACAGTCATCCCCCACACACGGTTTCCTTGTGATTGGAATAAAATATAATTAAAACTAAAATATTATCCGCAGAAGGCATACATAGGTTTGCATGTATGGAATTCTTCAACAAAAAAAGTGTTTTCAGTGACAAAAAAATCATTCAAACTGGGTTGTAAATGTATGCAAGAAAAGATAATGAACTAGATTAAGTATATGTTTTGAATGCTTCACACGTTAGAAGTTATAACCATATAATATTCTTGCTTACGACACCTCATTAGGTGGCACATTGTGTTTTTTTTAAGAAATGAGAAACACACATACAACAATTTAAAGGGTTCTTGATACATATGCCTAGCAGTGTAGTTATACTGTATGGAAGGTCAATGGCGTATACTGAGACACATTAACCCATTTATGCCTAGCGTCCAGAAAAAAGGACTTTGCAAACAACGTTGACCCAGATTAGACGCCGCATGATGCGGCGTCTCATCTGGGTCTACGTTGTTTGCTTAAAGGAATTGGCATGTTCTGGCACATGTGGCGATACATATCTTATGTGTCCAACAAAACACACAGTTTGGTTGAAAATTGCCATGTTTCTTTTAATGGAAATATTATAATGACAAGCTTTTTTTCATAAACTGAAAAACAAAACGAAACACACAAAACAACTTTCATGTATGCTAAGCATATAATCAACGCATATAATTATAAAATAGATTTTCCTTGATTTTCTAAGTACTAACACTTTTCCAATAAAATAGTTCAGTATTAAAACTATCAACATATTTATAACTGTTTTCACAGAGTCAGAAGCTCAGGAAAAGTACAATACTGCTCACATAGGCACCAAACAGTATTGAAAGGGCCTTCGGGGTTTGGAAGCGAACCTTTCATGTCCTTCATGGTAAGGTATGTAAGGAAATTATTTATATTATTAAGGATAAAATTTATTGAAGATTATAAAATAAAATGTATTTGATCAACACAGATTGTTAATCGAAATTGACACCATTATATATTTCTAGGCATATCAAGTCTGAGAGTTGATATTATTATTTTTGCATGCCATAGACACACGTCAGTTCTTAAATTCAACTTACTCATAGACGGAAAAATATGCTGAATATTCTAAATATTGTAACGAGTATACCGCCTCACGCACTCTTGTCAGGATACCTCGCGTAGGTAGTATACCGTTGGTACGCATCAGTAATAGCCATCCCTTTGATTATAGTTGACCCCGATCCGGAGTTTCAATCCCTCGGGTTCATCAACAACGAAGCCAAATAAAAGTTTCAACAATTTAATACTGTGTTTGTTATATCAATATATATAATTTGCATATAGATAATACAATATGCCAAGCGGGCGTCCCTGAAAATAAGTGGACACAATGGACGAGGAAGGACCGAGCCTATGCACCGGGATCTTCTTAACTGTAGTTATTACATAAAAATTACATTTACTGTACTGAAGCTTTAATATTAAGTAGTAAACGGAGGAGCTCTCATTTGTCTGAACATTCTTTTTCCCATCCTGTTAATTATGTATAATAAGTGTATGTACTGAATTAACCGTAGTTCTTGGTTGTCTTAAGGAGGTGTGAACTCCAGAAAGAAGATGCTGAGACTGAATTCTGAGTCCGTATTTATAGATTCCGACTCAGTTACCACGTGACAAAATGAACCAATAAAATCCTCGGCTTTTAACAACAAAGTGTGCTCAGGTCCATTCCTTAAATAATATAACAACCTAAACTCAATGCATCATATACAGCTCTTTGGTCAAATGAACAGCTTTAACGAAAAGCAGTATTTACAAATAATTAGCTGAACATAGATACATGAAACAAACAATCGCCGAACTTAACAAATGGTTAGGCGTATGAATAGGTGAGACAGTAGAAACTCCGCCCCATGAGAAATAACATCTGCTCATGTAAATATTAACATTTATATAATGCAACAAATGACTAGGCTGTATCTCGGCAAAGCATCCAAATACTCTCAAAGGATTACTGTTAAATTATAAAAACAATAATGTTAATACTGATCAGACGCCGAGACCTAGCTTACAGACGAAAAATAGTTCGCGCCTGAACTTTACATGGCGGTCCTTTTCAAAGACGCTGACTAACAATATCGTTTACTGCTTAAAAAGTAAATATTTAAAGTTATAGATCATAAAGGGGATGAATATAATTACATTTACAAAATTAACTTCTGCAACTATTTAAAGTTTAAGTGTGCAGTATAACCTACACAACAATTTACAATCAAACGAACGCGTTGTCTGGAGTTCCTTCCCCTTTCACTACGTAACAGGGTCAGGCAAATACCAATAATGGCGGCAGCCAGTGGACGGTTTAAGGTAAGGTTGATTCTTTGAATCAAATGATCATTTCTATATATTGAAAAAAATGAAGACAGTCTTATATAACAAATACGTCAGTGTCTTCCATTTGTTGTGATCTGCCCGATTTCATGCAGAAAATACTACAAGAATACCTAGCCATATTTCGGATGAAACCAACAATTCGGATAATCCAATGTTTATAATGTCTGAAGGAATTATTTGCTTAAACTAAAGTTATTATTTAAATATTAAAGAAATTATTAATGCGAGCGTTTCATGCAAATGACTTTTTACGTTTATTTTAGAGCACTTTAACAGAGTTTATAATATTATATTGTGTTTCTGCACACAAATATTGATGCTTTAACATAAAATATTTAATCCACATGTAATGGAAAAATGGCCAGAAACATAAAAATATGCCGTCTTTGTGATACGCCTGTGTGGGAGTTATATGATATATGGTTTATCGTTATTTTTTTCAGCTCCTAGAACATAGTTATTGCCTAAAAGAAACACCTAAAAAAAAGCACGAACGAATTGCGTCTTTCTTTTCCGGTGACCATTCATACGCACCTGTGACAGCTAACACACCAGAAAAGAAACGAAAGCGTGATTTTTCCTCACCCACAGGAAAAACCCCTACACAGCCTTTAAAGGCTAAATTGGTGAAGGCGAGTTTAATTAACACAAAATTGCATTCATATTATCATTGAGACACCCTTGATGCTTGCTTTGAAATTGATAGATGACACAGTGTCTTATCCCTTTCATGGTTTTAAAAGCTGTTCTGAGCTTATATTCAAATGTAATTGTAACCTTGTACCTATGTCCACCCAAATTTATTCCAGTTAAAAGAGTAAGATGTGAATTAATAATATTTACACTATAATTTAAATTCTCAATCTACTATGCAATAATTGTCAAACATGTGCCAATTTGTCTGTATGCTTATGTAGGAAGACAAAACACGCAGGAACCTGGGCTGGACATCTGAGGAGAAGGCGTTCCTCATCAAACATGTTGAAGAAACACCAAGAGACCCCAGAACATCTCTAGTGGAGTATTGGAATGAGATTGCTGAAAAGATCAATGCCGCTTTCCCAGACAGTTCTAGGAATGGTGTACATGGAGTATTATCTGCTCTTAGGCAGGGGTATCATTGGATTCCATCCAACTCATTGTGGCTAGATTTTGGACATACTCAAAGTGAATAAGCATTATATTAAGCACAGATCCGAGGGGACTGAAGTTGCATATGCCCCCATAATTCCTCAACAATCAAAGTTGACTCTGCAAAAACCAGTGTGGATAAATCTTGCTCACCTTGTTGTTTAATAATACATTAACCGGAGCAATGTGAAAGTGATATTATGGGCATCTAACAGGTTATAGGTGTCTATCGCAACCATTTATTTTTAGTGTTTTTAATTCATATACAATTATATTTGTTAATGCAGCATCAACATACTAAAACAATTCCAGAAAGAGAAAAATAATGAAATGTAGTTTTCATGCAGATTTGTGCATACGACACAAAGACACAATTTTGTTCAATAGTGAAAAATGCCTGTAATATCACTCATGATTCCAAATTGTAAGAGAAGATATAGTGAATCGAAAACCATCAAGCACGTGTTTTTAAGTACATAAGCATCGTATCCTTTTGATAAAAACAAGTTAATTAAAATGAAAAGTTTAATGAGAACATTTGGTTTAACATATTTTAATTTGCGGACACGCTTCAAAACATCTCCATAAAATGATGGATGGGAAATTCCATTATTTAAATGCCATTTTAAAGAAACATTATTCAATTTCAAAGTTAAAGTCGTCCTATTTGTCGTATAAACTAGTTTTGATCAAATTATTATTAATAATAAGGTTAAAACAATGAATCAGATCTACTTGCTTAGTTTTAGATAATTCTAACATAAATTCGCTTTCATAACAATATAAAACGAGCACCGCCTTGCGGGTGCAGACCGCTCATCTATTTTCTTTTTAAAGGTGAAGGGACTCTCATTTTCAATCACAAAGGAGGGAGGGGTGGAGTGAAGAGCGGTGCATTGTGTGGGGGTGTGGACATTTATTACATTATCTTCCAAAAATGCGAAAAAAAGGAAAAAAAAATCAGGGGTGGGGGGGATTCTTGGGTGCGATGGTTGGACGGTATTTCAAACATAAAATAATCAAAATAAAAAGTTTTGTTTTTTACCGTTAAAAAAAAATTGGAGAGGGGGTGGGGTGGGGGGGGGGGGTATAGTGTGAGGGTGTGGTGGTCATTTGTGAGATGATCTTAAAAAAAAAAGAAAAAAAAAATAGGGGGGGGGGGTTGGGGGGGGGGGGGCACGGGCGATGGTTTGGGTGGAGTCTATTGTGGTATGTCAGGTAAGAGTAGTTTTGTCAGAGTATCAATCAAATCTAATCATAAATAAAGAATTTATGGCAATTTTAAGCGAAATTTAATAATTTGACCTTGAGAATCAAGGTCATTCAAAGGTCAAGGTAAAATTCAACTTGCCAGGTACAGTAACCTCATGATAGCATGAAAGTATTTGAAGTTTGAAAGCAATAGCCTTGATACTTAAGAAGTAAAGTGGATAGAAACACAAAATTTAACCATATATTCAAAGTTACTAAGTCAAAAAAGGGCCATAATTCCGTAAAAATGACATGCAGAGTTATGCAACTTGTCCTTTTACTGTACCCTTATGATAGTTTGCGAGTGTTCCAAGTATGAAAGCAATATCTATGATACTTTAGGGGTAAAGTGGACCAAAACACAAAACTTAACCAAACTTTCAATTTTCTAAGTATAAAGGTCCCATAATTCCGTCCAAATGCCAGTCAGAGTTACATAACTTTGCCTGCACAGTCCCCTTACGATAGTTAGTAAGTGTTGCAAGTATGAAAGCAATAGCTTTGATACTTAAGGAATAAAATGGACCTAAACACAAAACTTAACCAAAATTTTCAATTTTCTAAGTATAAAAAGGGCACATAATTCTGTCAAAATGCACGCCAGAGCTATCTAACTTTGCCTGCCCAGTCCCCTCATGATAGTAAGTAAGTGTACCAAGTTTGAATGCAATAGCATTGATACTTTCTGAAAAAAGTGGACCTAAACGCAAAACTTAACCAAAATTTTCAAAGTATAAAAAGGGCACATAATTCAGTCAAAATGCACGCCAGAGTTATCTAACTTTGCCTGCCCAGTCCCCTCATGATAGTAAGTAAGTGTACCAAGTTTGAATGCAATAGCATTGATACTTTCTGAGAAAAGTGGACCTAAACGCAAAACTTAACCGGACGCCGACGCCGACGCCAAGGTGATGACAATAGCTCATCATTTTTTTTCAAAAAATAGATGAGCTAAAAAGGTCAGCTTTAAGTGGCGCACAATTAGTACCCATAGGAACGCCAATAATTTGTTTAACCCTTTCAGTGCTGGAACCGAATTTTAAAGGCCTTTGCAAACAGTTTGGATCCAGATGAGACGCCACAGAACGTGGCGTCTCATCAGGATCCAAACTGTTTGCTATTCTGATAGTATTCTTTAAAAAAATGAAGAAATTCAGCAGACAACATTTAAGCAGACCACACATTTCCCAGCATGCAAAGGGTTAAATATTATACCATTAAATTCAACAAACAAGTTATCCAGAAGAAAAGTAAGTGCTGCACAAAAGTCAAGACCAGTCAAAATGATGTAATTATCTAATATCTGATTAGTAGAAAAGCTGTTTTTCAGCATTTTCTTCCTGCACCATTTAGTGCAATAATCCTGTAAGGATGTTACGATTTACAAGTCATCATTTAGAAAATGTCCGAAATCGCAACGTAAACGTGAACGTCCGAATTTATGGTCATTACTCAAAGCGTGATTTCTCTATCAATTTGATAAAACATTCACAATAAATGCAGATAACGTATATATTGGTTTATTCCTGATTTATTTAAACAATAACCCGAACATGATCGTTTATTTTGTAAAATTTGCTCACATTTGATAATCCACAGGCAGACGCCATGTTTGAAGTTTACCTGACCTTCTTTTTCCGCAGTAAAAGAAGCAGGGTACCAGAATAACGAACGCGGAGTTTAGTGTTTGACAAAAGACAGTGACAGACTAACAAATAGCAATATTTGCTACATTAAGGATAAGCAATGGTGATTTCTGGTGGATTCAGCTGGCTTCCTCCGTAGGCTATGCAGGTATTTTCTGTCGATGTGTTATGAATGTTTATAATGTTTACATTTTCACAATGTCACCTGTTTCCGGGAATGATACAAATGTCAAGTAAGGAAACTTTCCTTACAATATGAATAAATGTTACTGATTTTGACATATTGAACAAGTCAATGTAACAGCATTATACACAACTTTCTCGTATTACTGTAAAGTACTGATGCATTACTGAATGCCAGCTAAAACAATTAAAACATGTTTAGATATGTTTTTGTGTATCTGTTAGAGCTCATAAGAAATACATAAGATATTAGTAAATTGTTACACTCGAGAAAAAAAGTAATTGTTACTATTTACTCTGCATCAAGCATTGGGGACAAATTTGACAACATTTTTAACAATGACTTTAGATGTAACATTATTTTTCAATGTTATTCCTCCAATTTCTGTTTATAACAGATTAGAATGAAGCCTGCCAAGGTCAGCCGCATCATCATTGCCTGTGCTGTTCTTCATAATCTGCGGTTGATGTGGGGGAACCAACAGTGGATCCGGAACCTTTAGAAGAGGTTGCCAAGGGAGATATGTTTCAGGCTGTATCGGATGGAAGAAGAGTTAGAGATACCATTGTCGCAAATTACTTTACTTAGGAAATTAACAGAGTAAATATATTTTTTTTTCATTATATTTGTGCTCGTATTTCTCGGAGTCATACACTGATAGTTTGGTTCCTTGTTTGTTTATGTGGGTTTAAAAGCATTGGAACATCATTCAAAAAGTGAACAAAATATATTATTTAAATGCCTATATAATATGTTTGAAACAGTGTTAAGGTAATAACCTCATTTGTACTCACTTATTTTTGGATTTTTTTAAAATGAGAATATCAGTCTGTACTGTGATTCTTTCGTAGAACTTTTCGTGTTTGTCTGCCAAGCTGTTCTGTTTGGCATAGTACACCATCTGCATCTCGGTCAGTAACCTGTATATGTTTAAATATTTTTGTTTTTCTTGATTTAATCTATTAACGTATTACAAAAAAGATAAGCATTGTTCTGAATGATTTTGATTATTGATAGCCATCAGCTAATTACTTATGGTTATTGTTAAACAATGATCTGATTCTATGGGTTCAGTATGTCCGTTTCATTATTAGCAAATTATATCAATTTAAAGAATATGACATTGTCATTATATAGTTTAAAGTTGAATTTTTAGCTTATATAAATGAAACAAGGTCCACGAATAGTTATATACATACATATATACATACTTAGTCTGAGGCTCTTTCTTGTTACTGTTGCAACGTGGGTGTTCATGTGTATCTGCTGATGCACATCTTGCCTGATCTCTGATGAACATACATTATAGAACACTGTTATAGATCTATTATGTTAAGATCATATTATTTGTTTCATTGAGTCAACTTTGTTAAAGCAAGACATTATTTGTTTTATATATGCTGTACAGTAGAGATATAATATTGGAAACTGATTCTTACACTGTTAAAATCGTCAATAATCGAAGTTTAGACTAAACATAATAAAATCTTGGACAAAATACCACTTTAGCCTCCGCCAGAGGGGTGGATATGCACACGGAATGAGCCCATTCAGTATGTATTCACACCTCTGGCGGGGGGTGGGGGCTTAAGTGTTATATTGCCAAATCTTGACAAATGAATGAGCAGTCAAACCAATACAATTTTCTGATTGTTACCACAATAACAGCTCGATCAGATAATTGCTTCAGACTGCATGACAGACTTGTTTAACAACGGTAATTTCAAACATAACTTTTTAACCATTTGTTTCGTATATTAAATAATTGTACCCCTCTCTTGATTTTCCCAACGATGGCAGCTTCCAAGTCCATATTAAACCATCTTGCTATTTTGACTATACATGTCGTGTCCAAAACATATGTGATACGTATTATACGTTATTCTATATCTGATATGGCTTATTTTCAGTACTAATTTATAATTTAATAGCTTTTTTGCAAAGTACAACAGAGACACTTACCTGCGGTCACGCTGGCCTAAACTTTATATTGTCACTGTAATGAAGATTATAGGATCAAAGGTTATTGATGATTGTTGTTGTAAACTAGTTACCGTGTGAATTGAAATGTGTCTGAGTTGGTGTCTGTAGCTATAAGGTTTTATGTCTGCTTCGAGGTTATATGTACAGTCTGTCCTCTATCCGGCTCATGTAAAACGAGTACTGAAAAGAGACTAATTCAAGACTATCATTGAAATAAAAATATTCTTGATAATACTAACCTGGGACGAACAAAAATGCTACTAATCTACATCATCAAATGTGTTAAGTATATTCACTCGAAAAAAAAAATACTTTTTACAAAAATACTTGATGAATTGATCTCTGAAAGCATAAAACACAGTACACAATCTGGAGGAAATAAAATACATTTTCAAGTTGTTTAAATTCATGCCCAATTCCAAATCATATTCATCCTTTATGTTCTGGTCACAAACTGTATAGTAATAGGGTAAAATGTCATCCTGTCTTTATGAAGTATATATGTACTTGTCCCTTTAGCATGAAAAATTGTTCTGAAAACAATTGAACATTCACTTAAATGACAATATCACGAAGGCATTTCTTCAAGCAAAAAACAGCAATCCAAAACAAATATAAATAAAACTGTCTGGAGGAAAAGCAACATATTCAAATACTCGCAGCCATTACAAAAGGCAGCAACACCGAAAGAGGCTAGCAATAAAATTCCTATTGAAAATAAAATTTTGATGATCCAGATTGCCAATTTCGTATACAAATTAACATTTACAGTGCGTTTGCATAAGATATGTATCGCTACATGTATCAGAACATGCCAATGCGACGTTGTTTTAGACTTATTCAGCGGAGAAAACGGTATTCCTTGACATGTGCGTGCTCAACAACAGTTGTTCTAGAAGTTGGCCGTGTATAACAGCCATGTGCGTGCTCAACAGCAATCGTCAAAACCAATCGAAACTCAACTTTACCTTGAAAATAACGCCATTAGCAATCGATGTATCAATTTTTTGCCAGTTTCAATGCGTCCGCATGAACAACTGGTACTGAAACAGTGCTAATTAGTGTGAAAACAGTTATATTATTGTTAGTCCGTGTTCAACAGCAATTGACGGTTCAGGAAATCGCAAAATATTCCATGAGTTATCTCCACACTCAGACCAACCAGAGGGAAATGGTTGATACTCGATGAAACCGCGTCCGGCTGGCCCTATGATAGGCGTCATCCGATTAAAAACAAGTAAGTAATAAGGAAGATGTACCTGTTTAAACACTCAAATTTTCCATCGTATCGAGGCATCGGCGGCCATGTTTTCTCAATTCTGACCACGTGATTCCCCGTATTGGTAAGGTTTACTCCCATATCTGTTAAAACAAATGATTTATTGATGCATTTAAAAAGTATCAATATTTAATGGTAAAATTCCCATATTGAGCATATTTTTGCGTTTGAACACATATTGGTGATCTTGACTCGGCCCAAATTAAATGCAAATCCTATGAATGATCACCATGTATAGTACATACGTAAAATGCTAAATTCCACTTACTCGATTCGTTATTGAGTTTTAGAAATGAAACTGTGTTACTGTATTTAGTAATTATTAACTGGACCCTATCCACATGCTATCAAAAGCAAAGTTTTAATACAAGGTGAAGATTGGATATTAAGGATCTATGTAATTATTTTTATTACAGTAGCTAAAAAAATTTCTTCAGTTGTTTAGCAGGAACTTTATATTTATGCATGAATGTATTTATGATGACTTTAAACCCAACCAACCCATAAGCCATATTATGTAAGAACATGTAGAAATACGTAGATACAGTACATCACGTTATTAAAAAGATTTTTTGAAGCTTGATTTTTTCATTTCAACTTATTCAGAAACTTTATGTCTAGTTCCACCTCACCTGTTTTGAATTATCGCTATTTCTAAACCCAGTAATCTGGTCTCATCTCAAGTTTTTATGCGTGGTTACGAACTCATAATTTGAAGTGCTAATCAGCATAAACATAGTCTACATAGTCTGTTAACACCTATTGTTAATATCAATTGTTTGTTTTTGCCTTTTGATATCACAATTTTTTTGTGTTTTTTTTCTGAGTCTGGCACTGTATGGCAAAGTTAAAAACAAAACGGTAATTGGTTTATGTGCACATATTAAACTTTGTTTGAATAAATTATTATAAACTAAAATGATAAATCAAACAGGATATATGTACCGGTACATGTGTGTCATTTATTCCCATATTACCATTATACCAATTTGCTTGATTGTAAGTCAAAGCATTCTCCAAAAATAAATTTTTTCTTTTCACTTTCACTGTGATTTGAATATGAATGCTTTATACTAAAAATAAATGTGATTTGAATATAAATGCTATGTACTTAAGTATAATATGATTTAAATTTAAATGCTTTATGCTCAAGAATAATGTGATTTTTATATGAATACTTGGTGCTGTGCTAAATTATAATGTGATTTTAATATGAATACTTTATGTCCAAGTATAATTTTCAGGTCTAAGTATAATGTGATTTGAATATGAATGCTATAATGCTAAAGTATAATACGATTTGAATATGAATGCTATATGCTCAAGAATAATGTTATTTGAATATGAATGCTTTCTACTAAAGTAAAATGTGATTTGAATATTAGCCTTTTCAACTCAAGTATACTGTGATATAAATATGTATGCTATATACTCCAGTAAAACGTGATATTGTTGGTGTCGCACTGAAGTGCGGCGACTAGTATGTAATACGTTTTTTTCGCTTATGGGAGGAGAAGTTATTTTACGGATCAATGTATATATTTTTGTTGTCAGAATATCTTGCATAGTGGTGATTGTGTGTGTAAATTAGTGTAAATAAGTACTGCATTTGTGCCTTTTACATTGACTACAACATTTATTGCCAATAATGCAAAGCTAATTGTTTTAATTAATAACTGATCACATGGACTGGGCAATAATAAAAGATCACAGGGACTGGGCAAATACGTGAACCGGTGAAACTTTCTGGTTTGTATAAAAACAAAACTTCTTTGTTCCACTATCCTAGCAACCACCTAGTTACTAATAAAGGTGCTATACAGCGCGAAGCGCGACACGTATTATTTATCCTAATAATGAGTCTTGATAAAGGAGGCAGCCGCTAATCAATGAGGAGCACCATCACAGCACCCCAGTCTCATTACTATCAAGTCCTCCTACAGGTTTTTTTTTAAGAACAAGTATAGAAGGCAACAGGCCTGACCCGTATCTTGCCAGTGGTATAGACCCTTTGGTATGGACCTTTCACCCCGCTCACTATCAAGCGTTTAAACTTCCGGGTTTACATTTAAACCGACTATTAATAGCTTATTTATATATTAGTTAGAAGGTGATTTTTCAAGCGGTTGCGTAATGTAGTGGTTAAACGCTCGCTTCACATGTGAGAGGCCCAAGGTTCGAGTCCCAGTAGAATAAAATTATTTTATTTGTGTTCTATGTTAACTTTTTGTTTTGATGTAGACATTTTAGTTTAAATAAATATGCTGTTTTATTGTAACCATTTTTTGTTTTTTATTATGCCCATGAAATATATGTGTGAGAGGGTGGGGGTGGGTTCGTAGACACATTAAATTTTTTTACAGTGTTTTCATATCAATGAGTACTCAACTCTGTCGTAAATGAGCAACGTACAAAAGTTCAGAATCATCTACCCTTGAAGTGGAAAAAAATATGAAATTACTCTTACAAGATGAAGAAGATTTTTTAAAACCTACACAGTTTTGTTCCATTAATGAAAACTACACACGGATGCCAGTAAAAAAAGGAAACCAATGTAAATAAAATGAACTATGAAATATTTGGGGGTTACAACACAAAATCATAGATAATGGTTATTTGGGGGTTACAACACGACATCATAGATAATGGTTATACCAGTATCTTTTTCTATTTTGTTTAAAATAATCGGCCAATATATTAATATTTACAGTAAACAAGAAATATCTTTAAAAAAGATATACGGCGTTGATTGTGGTCGATGTTTATGAACGATCAAAAGTTATCTCTATGAGATAAAAAGTAGCGGATGCCTTTTTTCTGTGCAGTTCTTAGCTACATCACAAGCAAATCAATTACGGGGTGTTGCGCCAGATTTCGTGGCTTATTTTGCTTTATGTGATATTATTACTCAGATATCTTTATTTACAGAATAGAAAAACACAAGAAACATGAAAATAAACGAGTGCATATAGGTCAGCCGGCAATACTCGAATCTTATTTAATTGCATAATTATAGTATAGTGAATTATTGTGCTCATGCTTAATAAACTGGTCTAAATGGATAAATATTTCTAATTAATTTTATCAAAATTAATCCTTATCATGCAAATGTTGAAAACATATTAAAAATCGATGATTGACATACCACAATAATATCGCCGAATATCTTTATTTAGTATCTTTCTGATCAAAACAGACTTCAAGTGCACACAGTTTACGAGACGGCGTTTATATAAAGATTTCTGCAACTGACCGCAAGCTGACCTTGATACCTTGCGGATTGGAATGCAATGCATTAAAGTTAGGTAACAATTCTGCTGCTGAAACGACGGCTTGTTTACGCCAACTGTACACGACCAAGGCAACAGCTGTTCCTAAACTATTGATATATCGACAAAGCGACTAAACGAACTATTTACTCCATCAGACAAAAATAGCATAGATTCCAATTTTTTCCTTCAATGAAAAGATCGCAACCCCTTCTGCGAACTCCGGTGATGAACTGTATATAAACTATGACTTTCACACACTGGCCGCGAATTGACCCGAAACCTCGCGGGTTGAAATGCAATGCAAGTAAGTACTAAATATGAGAATATAGCCTTTAGTATAAACGCTTTTGCGCTGGTAATTCTCTGAAAATAAAAGGTGAACGCACAAATTGTATTTATGTCGAAAATTGATTGTAAAACTGTTCTATCTATTGAGCCTTTTCATTAGAGATAAAATTGTTTCATGCAGTAAAACAGTGTTACAAAGACGCGGATATGTTTCCAATGTACTGGTGTTATACTCAAATCAGCCAATGGAATAAATGAAGTGTATTCATTCGTACCTAGCCGCGGGAAATGTTATTTGAATATTATTGGACACTTACAAAGGTCAAGTCAGGGTGAAAAGCTGGCTTAATACAGCTTACGCCGAAAAAAATCGTTCCATGTAACTTCATTGAGTGCCTTTTATAATGAAATTCCCGACGCCCTTTGATGCTTTGCATCAATACTTATCTTGTAATATTAATATGAATGCTTTTTCTTTCATGCCGAGCGTAAAATGAAAGGCAAATATCAGATTATGATTACCAGATTATTTCACTATAACTCAAATAAAATAATGAGGTTTGACCTTTCACTCTTTCTTTATCCAATTTTGGATGATTATTTGTAAATTGTTTTAGATTTGTAAGTAAATAAACTAATTGTCAGTTAAAAATTCGACCCGCTAAACAATGTTATATAACTTTAATTAATAAAATAATATAATTAAGCAGCAATATTGCAGAAACTGATGCACTATTTTCCGATTTCAACAGATTAAGTGACATTCTTGTGAAATAGTTCGCGTCAAGAAAGAATCCATTGCGTGTTACATAAAAATCAAGAAACACAGCTCTCCTTAAAGGTCACAGGGTTCACAAGGGCAGGTCAGGAAAAAAATGCATTTGCACAGGCGCAGCGGGACTTGTGATTGAACTCTGAAAGCACAGCAGCTGCTTCTATAAATTAGCAACCATAATAACAGCTGATTCTTTATCAGATCATCGCGATAAAAACGGAAAAACCAAACCATTTTACTTAGTGATCAATAGAACCATAATTTCATTATGTAAAGCAACACATTTTTATAGGAAACATGTGTTATTTTAATCTCCTATAAATTCCGTTTCTTTATTGTTTCATGATGATAAGTAATACACTGTTTATTGAGAAAAATCATGACAATCGGAAATTATTCATCCATGTTCGCTTAAACTCAACAAAAAACAACAAAAATGTTTGCTTATTATCATTTCAATATAGCTCTGTTTGATATATGTTTTAAATAATACTATATGACTATTAAAACCAGATTTTAGCATTGATGGCAATATTCAGATTTTGACTCTGCAATTGGTCACTGAATCGGCAGGGTAAGACATCATGGACTTTTGATAAACGTGATAACACAGTATTGATCTAAAGATGAGGAACAAAAACTACCAAAATAGTATAGTGTCATGATAAGACAGAAGTTATTTCATAATCTAACCACATTGTTTGCTGTACTTCGTCAGTCGGTATGATAATCCTTCTTGAAAGACTGAATTAGGCTACAGAAATTTGCCAGTTTGCTATAAATAACAGTTTAACTGAATGTTCTATCAAAAAGTATTGTGCTGAGATGTCCATTTATAAATATCAAATATTTTTTTTAAAAGCTGATTCATGCAAAAATGGGTCTTATGCCAAATGCGGCCAGCATAGCAATAGCCCAGCCTGCGCATCATGCTGGAGATATCTAATGAGACCACGTAACCTTGCATGATTTATTGCGGACAGCTCAGCTCCTGACCAGACTGCGCAATTGTGACCTAGTTTTTGACCCAGCATGACTCAATTTCAAACTCGATCGAGGTATCATTGGGATAAATCTTCTGACCAAGTTTCATGAAAATCGGACGATAAATGTGGCCTTTAGAGTGTTTACAAGGTTTCTCTTTAGCCAAATAAGATAAACTCTCCCGCCCACTGGCGGCCATGTTTGTCAACGGACCGGAACCACTTTTGAACTCAATTAACATATCATTAAGACGAACATTTTGACAAAGTTACATGATGATTGGTCATGAAATGTGACTTGTACAATGTTTACATGGTTTTTCTTTTTCTTTGACCTAGTGACCTACTTTTTGACCCAGCATGACCTAATTTCAAACTCGTTCGAGGTATTATTGGGACAAATCTTCTGACCAAGTTTCATGAAGATCAGACAAGAAATGCGGCCTCTAGAGTGTTTACAACCAAGTATGACCTGACGACGGACATACGGACGGACGACAGACAAACCCCATCCCAAAAGCTCACCTGAGCAATCAGTTGAGATAAAAATATTCTGACCATGTTCTTCATGAAGATTTGAGTGACTGTATAAATGTGTACATAAGTATATAAGTCTCTATAAATCATGTGACTTGGGTGTGGTTAGTTCAAGAAAAAAATATTTTAACTTTTTGTTAGACATGTTAGGAAAACAATTAACTCCAAGGGAAGAAAAAACTTTGACCCCAGTGGCATATTTGAACAAATTTTGTATAGAACCACCATAAGACCAAATATTAAATCCCTGACCCAATTGCATTCATCGAAGATTTTTTACAAAGTTTTAACTATATACATGTTAGTCTATACAAATCATGTGAGCCATTTTAACAAAGGGGAGAATCACATGACAATTAGGATGGCAACAGGTATTTTTGCTGTTTTTCAACCTGTATATCTTTTGTTTAATTTCTAAATTCCACTCTTTTTTCAGCCATATCAGTGAGAAAGTGATAAGCATTTATTTAAAGCGTTTTTTAAAAGTAAAGTCGAGATATAAAGCGCATATTAATACGAAATTAACACTTATCACTTTCTCTTTGATATCACTGGTAAGTGAGCGGCATATACAAATTTAACACAAGTAATCAAGGGTAAAAACTGTAAAAAATACCTGTTTCATATCTTGTTAAAACTGTAGGGAATATGAATAGCCTGGAAGGATAATGAACAAATAAAACATTCCATATTGTATAATATCTTGTTAAAATAGTAGGAAATCTAAATAGCATGAAATGATTGCGAACAATCAGAATGATCTCATATTGTATTACATCTTGTAAAAACTGTAGGGTATCTAACTAGACTTAAGGTAGCGCACCTCTAATGGGCACATATCCAAACATAATCTAATTAATTATTTTCTTAATCAGCATCATTTCACTGAACTACATGCAAATTTGTAGGTAGGCTTTCCATGCTTTTTAAAAAAATATACCGATTTTTTCAAAACCACCCCCACGCTCGGCTTTTGTCCAGTTTATTTTCACCCCTGGGGTATATAAAAGTTCCATAATTCATTCAAATTTCCAAATATGGGCATGCAGTTGGTGTGTACAGATGCTGTAAAGGTGTTTAAAGTTTAAACAACATGAAATAATTATTCTTTTACAGACATTTATTTTTTACAAATTTTTATCTATGGAAGAGCGACATGAAATGTAAGTGATTTCAGCCAAGTAAAAATTGGGTCGGTTAAAAACAAAGTGTCATAAAATTCAAAATAGTATCATTTAAGTCATATTTTAAACTCAGTTTTTATAGAAACACTATATACAGCAAAAATACCAAGAACTAGACAGATTTACCGTTTACTTTTTGAAATAAAAATAAAAATGCAACATGCATGGTTCGTATTTTCAACAGTAAATCACCCAATTTCGCCATAACGTTGTTTTAATTTTAATAATTGAAGAATGTGCATAAAAATGGCAACATATTTAACAATAAATATAGCTTATATGCCATTTTAAATCAAATTACGTAAGAAAATAAATAAAACGCGTCGCAAAAAAGTATACGTCGTCGGCAGGATTCGAACCTGCGCGGGAATATCCCAAAAGATTTCTAGTCTATCGCCTTAACCACTAAGCTACGGCACCTAATAGTAGGCTCTTCAACCTTCGAAGAAATCGCGGGAAATCATTAGAGGTGCGCTACCTTAAAGGATAATGAACAAACAGAACTATTGCATATTGAATAATATCTTGTTGAAACTGTAGGAAATCAAAACAGCCTGAAAGGATAAAGAACACACAAAACTTAGCATATTTTTTTAATGTACAGATTCTAAATTGCCATAAAGATAATGAACCAACAGAAGTATAAGATATTGTATATCTTTTTCAAACTGTAGGAATGACAGAAGGGATAGTGGACAAACCATATCTATCCCATATTGCATAATATCTTGTTAAAGGAAATCTAAATATCCTGGAAGGATAGTGAATATATAAACACGACTATTGCATCCTGTAAAGCATCTTGTAACAAGAGGGCCTGAAAGGCCCAAAGTGTCTCACCTGAGATAACAAGATATTATTGGGACAAATCTTCTGACCAAGTTTCATGAAGATTGGAAAATAAATGTGGGCTCTAGAGTGTTAACAAGGTTTTACTATAGCCATATAAGGAAAAATGCTCCGCTCCCTGGCAGCCATGTTTTTCAACCAACCGGCATCATTTTTTAACTCGTCCAAAATATTATCGGAATAAATCTTCTGACCAAGTTTCATGAAGATCAGACAGTAAATGTAGCCTCTAGTGTGTTAACAAGATTTTACTATAGCCATATAAGGAACAAGAGATGTGTTTGTCAGAAACACAATGCACCCTTTTGCGCCGCTTTGAAATAAAACTTCATTATATCATTAGGCAGGTTTAGAAATTATCTCCCTTTTAAAGCTTATTACTTCCCTTGGATTGTTTTTTTTTACTTTTGACCTTCAAGGATGACCTTGACCTTTCAACACTCAAAATGTGCAGCTTCATGAGTAACACATGCATGCCAAATATCAAGTTGCTATCTTCAATATTGCAAAAGTTATGGCCAATTTTAAAGTTTTTGGACGGACGGTCAAACTGACTGACTGACTCACTGACTGACGGACAGTTCAACTGCTATATGCCAACCTACCGGGGACATTAAAATGCCCCACCACTTGGCAGCCATGTTTATTAAGCAAACATAAGCATTTTCGAACTCATCTAAGATACCATTGAGACCAATCTTTTGACCAACTTTCATGAAAATTGGACAATAAACGTGACCTCTCGCCGCACGACGCACAACGAACGAAAGGCGATCACAAAAGCTCACCATGAGCACATTGTGCTCAGGTGAGCTAAAACAGTAGAGACATAAAGAACGTGATACAACTGAAGTTTTGCATATTGTTTAATAGATTGTTAAGTGTCTGAAATCTTCTTCATCATTCTCATTACATGTATGTAATTGTACCCTTCCTATCAGTATAGAAAAATATGCAAAACACATCCAAAGCCACTATGTTTCCTTGCTTTATTAATTCAGTACATTGATTGATTACTGAAGTCCTATACAATCTAACATTACTCTATGCTAAGAATTAACTTCTGCCAATTGTAAGCTTCAACTGGTTTATCAGATATATACACAAACTATGCAAGAAAATTCAATACAAAATGTTTGCCATTTAATGCAAAGGGTCAACTTTTGAGGCCAGACAGAGTCGAACATATCTTCATACGTAGCATTACAAAAGGTACAGCATGTTGTCAACAAGAGTGCAAAACTGTCACAAGATACACCCGTTTGACGATTTTGTACAACTTGATAACTTAACCATTTGATTGTGTGGCAAAATGATATATTTTTGAAAATTAAGCAACACACAACTTTACCATTTGAGTGACACCATGCTAAATCCTTGAAATGCACTAAGTGACCCCGTGACCTAGTTTTTGAACCGGCATTACCCATATTTTAACTTGACCTCAAAATGAGTAATTTTTTAACAAACATTTAATAAGGGAACGAGTAGTGAAGTCGTGGAAACAATTTATTAAGTCGTCGGAACAAGTCGTCGAAACGAGTTGCTTAGTCGTGGAAAAAGGCATTAAATAAAACATACACATGTTAAATCGTCCCCATTGAACATTATATCGGAGAAGTATTTTTATCATTTTTCTGAGAACTTTTTGCAGCAATATTCAGTACCGAAGAAGTGTTAAATGTCACTCTTCATATTTGCTTGCAGACGCACGTGTAAAAAAGGGCAATCTAAAATTGATGCAAGTGAAATAGTTTATATTATGTCATAATAATGCAAAAAAATGTTCATCAGGTTGGGTTAATTGTTTGATTATGTTCGTATTCACCCGATACGACTCGAGTTAGTCTGTTCAACAGGCCTTAGGTTAACGGAGTTAGCCTGTACGGACAGGCAATGGTATTACCATCATACCATTTGGTATAGGGTTTGCCTCTAGATAACCTGGCTCAAAGATCTAATAAATAAATAGTTTATTTATAGATAACGAAGGAAAAGGAATTAGGCTACGGTATCTCGATCTTATCGATTATGTATTAAAAATAATGAAAGAAAAACGCCGGTTTAGGCCTTAAACCAATCAAGAATGGAAATATTGGTTATAAATTTATATTTTATTCAATGAATTTAGAACATTTTAAGATTACATATATTGCACACTGATAGTGAATAGATGTAATAATTTTGAAAACACTAGGGATTTGTTTGTAGTTTAATTATATTAAAGTATAAAATGCCAAAAATAATAATCAATAATTGTAAACAGAACAGGGTTTCATTCAATCATTTATTTATATATTAATGTATCTATTTATGTATTAATGTTTTTTTATGTATGTATGTATTTATTTATTCATTCATTCATGCGTTTATTCATTCGTTCATGTATTTCTTTCTTTCCTTATCAGTCAGTCAGTCAGTCAGGCAGTCAGGCAGTCAGTCAGGCAGTCAGTCAGTCAGTCAGTCAGTCAGTCAGTCAGTCAGTCAGTCAGTCAGTCAGTCAGTCAGTCAGTCAGTCAGTCAGTCAGTCATCATCATCATTTTTTTAATTTCATTTCTTTATATATTTTGTATTATTTGTACTGTATTATATTAAATGCATATTATATTAATGCTGCCACGTTAAAACAAAATAAATGTTGAATGAAGTCACAAAAATCAATCGGTGATATCGTCACATAGCAGGAGGAAGGTAGCCTTGGGTACTTTATGACATCTCATGCCGACAGGGTGATTGATGTCGGTGTGTCATGCTACATTGTCCTGTTTTTTGGACCCTTTATGCGATAAAGCAGATTTTTAATAATGGTGATAACTGTAATTTCTATTGCTTAACAAAACAAGCCTGCGAAAACAAATGCCACAGGTTATTTATTTGGCTCTTTCTTTGTTTCAATTTATATTAAAAGTATATTGATTATCTTACGTGTGACTGTCTTTAGTTTAAAGATTTAAAACGAAATTACATAAAAAAAGTTGTTAATTTACCAAAGCAATTGACTCTTTAACATGTATTTTTTTTTGAAACTACGATAATGGTAGCAAGAAATATCCTTTTTTTAAAGATGCTCGGTGTATATCCCGATCGTGAAAATTAAGGTTGAAATAAAACGTTTATATTTAAATCGCTGATTTTTTTAAAGTTTTAAGTCGTATATCAAACACATCAAATGGGCCATGAAATACAGAACAGAACAGAACTTTATTTTCACCCAAGTATATGACATATACAATATGGGTAATACAACAAAGTACACTATTAAGTACAGTATTGGGACTTCCGATAGTTTTTACAACAGCAACACATACTATACAGTGAGAGTGGGGGAATGAACGGTTTAATGAATAGATATGTATGAAAATATTGAATTGGTAGGATGAAGCAAAACCAATAATCATACATAATCGTTATTCCCTGCGAATGATGTTATGTTAGTTTATTAATTATGTAGCCCGGTATGTCGATGATTCTAGTATTGTTAGTGATCTTTAGTCTTAAATTAAATTAAATAGTGATCTTTAATCTTAAATAATTGTGCGGTGTCGTTTTGTTTAGAACGCGCTGATTCGGGATCCATTCGCTATATTCCAGTAACCCATAATTCATTTCGGCATAACCAACTGATGACTTCCGGTTAAACGTTAACATTTATTCTTCTTGCGCAATAACGAAAATAATCAACTTCGGTGAATACAGTATGTATCAAAATGTCTTTTCTGTCAGATAATGTAGGATATGTTACCTAAATTATATTGAATTTGGTGTATATGCACTCAAGTAATTGTCTTTACCTCTATACTGATAATATATAAAATTAATCAAATACAACATGTTGGAATACTAAATTAAGTGGGCATTGTTCAAAATAAATAATTTTGAACTGAACCAGGGACATTATTATTATGTTGTATATGTCCCTGACTGAACATAGGTATAAATATACCAACCTGTTGAAGTTTTATCTATTTTCATTTTTAACAAACATATTTTATGTTAAAATATAATATTTACTTCATATTCACTTACCCGGTATTGTACATTTTTAAATATCATAAATCATATTTTTGCTTTGTTATTTGTACACAATTTTTGTATAAATAAACGACAAAAAAAGTAAAAGCACTCCAGTTAAAATGTGCTATTCTTTTGTTGTTTTCAGACTTGACAAGGATAAGTCGAACGATTTTTTACTGGCTATAAGGTTCGAAGCTTTGTAAGAGGTAAATGAATACCATCAAACATTAAGGAGCCAGTCAAATATTACAACCGCAGTGACAGACAGGGACTCTGGTGTTAATGGAAAGCTTTTTATCTCAAAGAACTATATAAACAAACCATTTTATATTTATTTTTGAATAATCAAAACAAAGTGTATGTATTAACATAAGTGTAAACATGTATTTATGTTTTTTGCTTCTTTGTTATTACTGTTATTGATGAGATACATAATTATATATGAAAACAGTGGTTTCATAACAAAAAAGAATTGTTTTTGAATTTGTATCACCCGCAATTAAAATTTTGTATATGGATGGGTGCAAATTCCTTGATGTATGGTAGAATCCTCACAAAACACGGAGTTTCATGTAGAAATCTTCTATAGTATCTGAGATAGAGTCCTGAAAAGTTACATCATAAACAAACAACAACGGGCAATAACTCTGATTTTAGAAAGTGTAGGGTTAGGGTTCTTGTGCACTACAATTTTCCTCATTGAAAAGTTTGTGACATACGGATGGACAGACGACGCCAATTCTATATCCCTCCTCCTATGGCGGAGGATAAAATATAAACCCAATGATGCTTGTTTGTGGTCTTTTAATTTAAGTTTCTTTAGTTTCCAATAACATGCTCACATGGGTTTCTTTAATATATCAAAATAAACACTACATAAATAATTTCATTACATAATAGTAAGCATACAAATTTCACATGTTAAATACAATAGTAATTCAGTATCAACTTCATAGAGAAATACAGCAGTATTCGCAAAGTAAGTTTAACTTGTCAATTTTTAAATTTGCAAATCTTGCTATACAAACATATAAAAGCATCAATTAACACTTAACAAGTTATCATACAAATGTCTGTAATTTGGGGTTTACTATACCCAAAAAAGCAAATTGTACTACCGGTAATACATGAATAAATTTCAAATGAAACCTGAATATCTGAAAATACTTAAAGATGCTTAATGAAAATACTCAACAGCCTCAGTCATAAAAGGGGGAGCCCTGCAAGATCTTATTACTACTGCACCAAGTAATAAACATGAAATGTTGTTCGATTTGTTGTATTGTCAAAATGTTTGATGATATTTTTATTTTTTATTCAATCTTTACTTTGATTTTTTTTTCTTTCACTGTAATACTTGAACCATCATGTAATTCCACGGAACAGTTATGTAGTTTGTCAAGGCTGGTCCATTAAAGAGTTAAAAGAACATTACTCCGTAACACTTTAACATTCTCTATTTCTGTAAACTGTTCATTTTATATCAAGATATCACTTCAAGTCTGCTTTCAGATACTTTCATCTCCTCTCTGAAAAGAAAAAAATATAGATAGTAAATTATATGCAGGCAAAACATTTAAATAATATTAATAAGTAAATACACATAACACACACCACATTAACACTGACAACCAAGTAAATCATTTTTTTAATTGAAAGTTCATGTACATAGTTACAACCATAAAATTATTTGATGAACAATTGAGCAAAATAACTCATTTTGAATTTGAATGACTTGAATACTATGTCTGGTTTTAAATGGTTTTGCATGTTGCACAGATAATTTGCATGATCACATGTATTTCAAAATAGAATTTGTTAGAAAATATATGATAATGAATTTATGATATAGATGAACATGTGTATACAAACAAATAGAGAATATGAGCAAGTACCTCAAACAAAACATGCTGAGCAGCCTCGCGAACTAAGCTTTGGAAGGAAAGGCGCAGTCATTTTAAGCTTGCATATCACATCATATAAAATTATGTCCAGCAAAAGATGTTTTCTAGGCTACGCATCTCTTCAAAGTAAATGTTATTTCGCTGTTCTATGTTGTGGTGCGCAAGAGAACGTCTGTCTGATATGTTGAATCTTCTTAGATGTAATAGTAGTTTGCACACATCCATGGTCTATGTGGCATCCGATATCTTAAAATAGACAATATATTATATAAATAAAAATGAAGTATTATAGTTTAGTCATATGAATTTTAATATTTGGTTTTATAATTTTAATACACAAGTGTCCTTAAGTAAATAGAAATAACATGTTTAGCTGCACAGTGACAATAAAATACATTTTATTTCCAGCAGCTATATCCTGGAAGGCCCGAATTCCGATGGGGTCCGAATTCCGGTGACATTTGTTTTTGTCTCGTATCGCGAGAGTTAAGATGACGTCACGCACGCGCAGTTCGGTAAATATTGACAGATGCCAACGCAACTGTCACCTACGAAAAGACGCTCGAAATGAGACCAAAACAGGTAACACTCGTGTATAATGTTTCTCACATCTTAATTTGTATGATTTCTACTATTCCTAATTCATGGCCCCCTTTAAACCCCTTTATTTGGTCTCAAACTCGCTTTTAAACATGAGACAGTCCGCAATCGTAACACTTCGTCCATCTCCGGATTCTCCGTAAAGAGTAGTTTGCTACCTTATGCAATAAATAGCCGGTTGGGTCCAGAGTGTGACAGTCCGTTTGCATTGTCGGCTGGAGTTGACTCGTAGAAGTAGACCGGAAGTTTTCGTTTTTTCAATTAGGCCAACCTATTTTTTCTATTAGGTTGCTGGTCGTATCCCTTAGACTGCTGGCACATATGAATTGTAAATAAGTTAACCTATTTATGTGTTTGACTGTTAAAAAAGTTATTTTAAAAGAATATTTATAATTTGGAGCTCTTAGGAGGGGTGACACTTTACTCTGTGTGTGTTGTGATAAGGAAAAAAAAACGAATGAAAATACAAATGCATAAACTAATTGTAAATAAGTTTATATATTTTGACTGTTATAAAAAAAAAAGAATATTTCCAGGTAAAAAATTGGGTCCTCTCTAAAAAATGGCAGACAGCTTCGACCAGGGATACTTTACGAAGCCGAATCTTATTTATTTAAGCACATATTTGCCAAATTCGGTTTGGTAAATGTAAATAGAGGATTTTTCCATCAAGGTATGCACACAATTTTGTGTTGTGTTTGTTTACTTTCACTTCTTTTTAAAAATCGCTTCTTACCCCCACGGAATTTGGTCCTTCGAGGATATGTCAACTGTTGTTTACCATACAATATATTATAACCAAGAATGTTAAATGTAATAAATGTTTTACAGCCGTATTGCTATAGTGGTTATAGTGGTTAAATTCTCCACACAGTTCTATAATTCAATAAATCAACATTAATATACTTAACCCCACCCACCATAAACATTGATTATTGTGTATTCAAAAAAGTTATTCAGGTTACAATATACTAAATATTTTTGGAGTGCAATGCTATACTCTCTAAAATCATGAACATCATTTATTTGAAGACACGGTTCTCTGTAGGGTCACTTGCCATGACTTTATTTTAGTATAATTCTGTGTGCATGTGGCAGGGAAAACATTGTTGTTTACTAGAAATTCACTCTTTTATCTGAAGATTGGAGACTACATAAGACTTTGACAGATGGCGGGAAACCCTCATGAACTGGATAGAAGCCGGTAAATAGATGGCCGTAAAACAGTGACTTTTGATTCGTGACGAGTTCTTTCTTACATACCGCGTGACCTATCTTTTTTATTGCTTAAATCAATTCGGCTTGGAATGCTCTTCGAGAAAAGGTATGGTTATGAGGGACTCTATGCGCAAAAGTTTGACTTTATTTTTCGTTAAAGTTATTGCTTTTACATTGAATTTGTGTATGAAATCTTTTACTATATTGTGACCTTTATACGGCTAACAACACATCAACATCAATATTATACATATTAAAATTGTTATCAAACACATCCAACGATTATTTCCAATATTATTTTAAATGATAATTGATTTTCTTACCTAAAACGACGGATTGACAATTTGCTTTAACAACGGCAGTAACGGAATATCCGAATAACGTTGAAACCGGAAGTCATCAGTCTACAACGGCATTATGGTCTATTGCAAAGTGGAGAATTTGCTAAAAGTAAAATTTCTTATTTTAAAGGTGCAAGTTAAATTAGCGAGAATAAAGCAATATTGCTACTTGCTGTTGATAGATTTAGTTTCTATTGTTCGAAAGGTTTAAGTCATTTTGACGTGGTTTATACGCTCGACTGCTACCGCACACGAGGGTAATTTACAATGGGATTTGCCAATGGCATAAATAAACGCGCGACAGTTCTATGTCCCCAGACGGGTTTTGACCTTACTGGAAAATAGATAGATAGATAAATCATTGTCGACTGGATAATGTCCAATTAGAGATACCCGAGATGTCAGCTTAGCTTAGCCTAGGAGTTATTAAGAAGTGACTTTTAACCACTTAATAATAATTAAATAATGGTAACATTAGACAGCTAATTAAATTATGAATTTTTAGCTGGTTTATAAAGATCCGCAAAAGTAGTGATATAAAAAGCCAGGGCTATAAATAGCAAACAAATTTATGTACAGATTTGTAACGTATTAAAAAGATGCAGGCTTTTTTATCAAATAACTCGTGTAGAAAAATAAAATAAAAAAATAAATAAAAATAAAATAAGATATGCTTATGTAAACGCATGGGAAAATATAGGGGTACAGTCATGATAAATACATACTTCAATAAAAGAAAAACAGTATAAGCAAAAACAATACAAAATCAATACAATCATATGTAAGCGGATGAAATAATAATATAACACATTTATTTGCATTTCACACACTGATAAACGCATTAAGTATTTTCAAGTAAGTAAAGGGAGGATAGGTTATACATTTGTATCTATGTTGGTAGAGCAATGTAATGATGAACATAAATCGTTACTCTTAAATCAAATATAGAATCTGACTATTTTCCCAAATTTGACACATGTTGTGTCAGATCACCTATACAAAAAATGAAATATATAGGTGATCTTTGGGAAAAGAGTACTAAGGTGAAAAGAAAAATGATGTCGTTGACATAGCAGTTATATATTTATTAACATTTAAGGGAAACTGCGCTTATACATTTAAGAGCGTAAATATTAATGAACTTTTGTCGGTTGTCAATATGATCATTTTGTTCCCCTGTAACGACCACCTAACCAAAACGAAAAAGGATTATAGATGGTCTATGGGGAATTAACCTGGTAGAGAGTGTGTAAATGCACCACTATTTATTTATATAAAATACTAAGACACTACAATACAGAAAGTAAATTACGTCATGTAGAATATAATTCTGTATAATGTATTTACATGTAAAAATGATAATACAACAACATTAATTATGGCTAGAAGATATATTCTAGGGCTTCATGAGCAATAGACAATGAATAAGTGTATTTAGACAAAAATGAGACATAATTTATAATAAATGGGTGGCTACAGTACACAGGTTTGAAACAGAATTTCATTTCATTTAATGCACTGTGGTAGAAAATATGGTATGATTTTGGAAGTCTGGTGGCATTTGCATTTATAAATAAGAATGTTGTAGTATTTGATCTTTGTTAGCGTTTAAATTTACTGAATATGGAGTGAATAAATTTACTTTTACTTTTAAGTACAGGTAAGGATTCAGTTGATAAGAATGAGCTTAGAGCAGCATTGCGGAGGTCATTTCCTAGGAATTGTTTTCTTTCAGTATTAAAGGAATCACAATTAAGCAGATAGTGGTGTTCCGTGCCAACTTGACCTGAGTAACATAGCCTACAAATTCTATCTTCGTATGGGGTTCCGTCATAGCGACCTGTTTCGACTGGGAACCAGTGGTTAGCAGTCCTGAATTGGAAAAAGGTACATGTATTCATTTTTGGTAAGTTTAATGAAGTAGTTTTCAAGGGATGGTGATTGTTTGAAGCTGGTATATATTTGTCCTTTGTGTGTTTGCTGTAATTGATGGTGCCATTGGGTTTGGAACTGAATAAGTAACTTTGATTTAACTAAGCGGTGAATATTATTTTGGTTTATTTGAAACTGGTTATCCCATAGATTACTTAAGTTAACTGATGTTAGTATTTCTTTTATTTTGTTTGACCATTTAAAGGTTAGATTTGGAAGGTTCATCATATACTTAAAAATCTCATATGATAGTTTTTGTTCTTTGCCTTGTAGGGTTCTACACCAGAAGGAAATCATACGGTTTTGGATATTAATTGCAAAAGGGTGCCTGCCAAGTTCACCATACAAAAAAGCTATAGGAGTAGATTTTCGGGCTTTAGTTATTTTCCTGAGGAAGTTGTTGTGGACTCTCTCCAAGATATCAATATTTTCAAAACCAAATATTTCTGAACCATATGTTAAAATTTGTAGCACAGTGTGATCGAAGAGTTTAAGAATTAAATCAATAGGAAGTTCGGCATTGTTTGCTCTGGTATATAATAGGTGCATTGCTTTTGTTGCTTGTTCAGCTAGGTGTTTTTTTGCATTAAGGAAAGAGCCATTGCTGGAGACTGTTATGCCTAAATAGTCATAGCGGTCGGTTATGTTTACAGGCTGGTTGCCAAGTGTAAAGTGAAAGTTTTGAAGTTGTCTAGCACCAAAAAATTATTATTTTAGTTTTGCTGAGATTTATTTTTAGATGCCAGTTTTCACAGTAATAATAAAATATGTTTAAACAATTTTGGAAGTCAGTTTCAGAGTCAGAGAGAATAACAGTGTCATCAGCATAAAGTAATATGAGTAGTTTCAGCCACAAAGTCTATAGGATTAGTTAGTTCAATACCAACTGAGCCTTGAAGGTGCATATGTGTTTGCAGATCATAAAGGAAGAGTGAGAATTTCTGATATGAATGGTTCTGATATGTTGCCATTAAGTGATATACTAGATTTGATGTTGCTATACATGTTTTGAACTAAAGTCAGGAATTTACCAGTTATATTTTGTTTGATAAGTTTCTGCCAGAGGCCAATACGCCAGACTTTATCAAAGGCTTGGGAGAAGTCTATAAATGCGCAGTATAATTTTTGTTTCTTTTTTTCATTATTTCAATTAGTGAGTATAAAGTAAATATGTGATCAGAGCAGGAATAGCCTTGCCTAAAGCCAGCTTGATTTTCATCCAAGATATTGTTTTCGTTTAAGAACTTAGTTAGTCTGTTGTTAAGTATTGAAGTAAAAAGTTTTCACAGGCAGCTGAGGATAATGATGGGTCTGTAGTTACTAGGATCTTTAGGGTCACCTTTGTTTTTGAATATGGGTATAATGATTCCACTGAGCCAGTTTATTGGGGTGAACCCGGTTTCTAGTATATAGTTAAATAGTTTGCAATAAACAGGCATGAGCAGATGTTTAGTGGACTTGATGTATTCATTTAGAATGTTGTCTAATGGGCTAGGAGTTTTTGAGTTTTTAAGATTTGTAATACATTTTTCTATTTCTTCTTTGGTAATTGTGGAATTAAGTGTGATGCTTGTGTTGTAATGTAATTGGTAGTTTGTGTCACTGAAACGGTTGTCTTTGATAGTGTTTGTATTTAGTTCTTTGTAGTGCACCTGTTAACTGTGGTTTTATTGTTGTTATAAGATTTTTTGGCAGTGTGATACTTTTTGCGTGCATTATGACATTGAGCGCCAAACCATGGTTTATTGTTAGCTAAGTTATTATTTGGAAAATGTTTTTTATTTTCAGGGAAGGTGCTTGTGGAGGCTTGCCTTAAATAAAGGACCAACTAATTGTTTTTAATGAAAATTCAATACTGCTCCAGCAGCTGGAGTTTCACTTCTTTATATTGATGGAAGACTGATTGCAGCTTATCAGTGATATGCTCTATCGTCTGCTGTGAACGGGGGTAAGTATTCATCAGATTAAGTATTTGGTCAATGGCATTACGGTTAATATTGCCAACAAATTGGTTGGCAAGATCAGGTTTCCATTTAAGTTTTTGATTGATGTAAGTTTGACTTTTTTGGTTTATATTTGGGTAATTGCTATTGGGTATATTTATCGACCAAGAGAGGGCATTATGACCATCAGAGAATATTGGATCAGTTTCGCTTATTTGAAATTCTGAAACAAAGTAGAAACAATCAGAAGAGGCAATAACATAGTCTAATGTGGATTTATTTCTGAAGGTTAGCATATCATGATTATTTCCAGAGGTTAGTCTTCCGTTTAAATGAAAATGTTGTTGTTCTTACAAAATTTTATAAGACGGAGGCCGTGTGGATTTGTTCGATGGTCTTTAGAGGTGCGGGCAAGTGGGATGGATAATTTTACTAGGGTTTTATATTTGTCAAGTTGACTCTGTATGTCATCATCAATGTCGAAAAAGTCATTTAAATGTTGGTCAGTGCTTATGTAATCTCTCAAGCTTCCAACACTGCTATTAAAATCACCTGCAAGAATTACATATTTATGGTCATTACATATCTGAGAGATTTCATTTTCAAAAATCATAAATTCATCCTCGTTAAAAAATTTGGAATTATCGGGTGGGACGTATACAGCACCAATGACAATATTTTCGTCAAGCTTCGTTAACGATTTATCAATAGAGATTCAAAGGACATATTCACAATTGGACTTAAAAATGTTAATTGAGGGTACAAGCTTGTCTTTAACAAATATACCAATGCCACGAGACTTGCGTTTATATTCTTGTTCTCTATGTTTTGCAAAATAGTCATAGAATTTATTTTTATTATATCATGCGTGTCAGTGTGTGATTCAGAGATACAAAATATATCGTAACAACTAATGAAATCAGTAAATTCCTGGTAATCTAGCCTTTTTTTAATTCCGCTAACATTTAAAGCTCCTAATTTGATGATGTTTGCTTTCAGATTAAAGGATGGTTCTTCGCCCCCACTGGCCTTATTGGTATGGTTTCTGTCAGCCGAGGTTCTACCAGGGTTGAGGGGCTGAGGAATGCTCCTGGAGATTACAATATCCTCAGTACGCGAGCAGTCTGCTTTTATTTCACTACGATGCATCTATCGCTAGCAATTAGTGACCCCTATAATAAAAACACCATGGTGTGAAAGCGCGATGAAATCAATAATTTGCCGATCTATCGCTGATAAGGTGTCAAAAACAACACTGGATCACTTGACTAGAGGATATGGTTTGTTAATTGGGGCCAATAAAGGGAGTAGCGATGGTAATTTAAGCCAGACAGAGCTTGATTAGCGAATTTTATTGTGTACTTATAGAAAATAGCTCGTTTTTTACGAATGTCGGGACAAATTGTACCACATCGGGACAAACACCTCAAAAGGAGGACTGTCCTGCCAAGATCGGGACGTCTGGCATGTATGCTCATATGGCATATTATGTATGTAACATACGTCTGTTCTCAACGATTGAACTATATGGAATTTAAGTTTTTCATTTAGACGCAGTTGTCTTTCCACACATTCTTATCACACATTTATGACTACTTGCGTTTCTTAATTTGACAATCTATCCACAATACTTTACGACAGAAAATTTAAGTCAGACTAATACATAAGGGAGCCGGCCGATGTCTGATCTATATGAGATAACTTGACGCTCAAATGGATAAGAAAAGGATCACCACAGCAGGTTGCTAATACACAATGTAGACTTCCGCTGTTGTATTGTTGTAACATGTTTGTTAAGGAAGCATAGGCAAAATAATATGAAATCAAATTTTGAAATAAAAGATCGTCTGAAAATAGCGCCGTTGACTTTTTAATTGAAGAGTATAGATGACATCAAAGTCGAAGAAGTGATTTTCTAGACACGTGGAGATAACTGAGGACGACACAAACAATTTATCAATAATAAAACAGCTAATAAGCATCCCATGGAGGCAGATAATATCTTACTTAAAAGTGAACAGATAAGTTCAGGCTAAAAATCGTATTTTATAAAGGAATATAATTGCATCTCTGTCCGATTAGATGTCTTGCAAGTGAATGTTTATTTCAAATGTGGCATGTGCTGTGATAAAAACCAACTTTGCGCATAAATTATTAAATTATTTAATAACGTGCCTTGATTTTTTTCTCGTCTGTGAGAGTTGAAACTTGTATTATACTTTGAAAAGCATCCATGGTACTTCACCGATGTTATTTCCCTTAAGACTTTTACATACGGACAAGTTTTGAATGTACACTCATTCACATAGACATACGTTATGGCATATAATCTTATCAATTTAATATTTATCAAGCATCTTAATTAATGACAAGGGATGGTATAATCGCCTTTCTATTTAATATATATTTTTAGTAATATACACTATTTCAATTTAAAACGTTTTTTTTTAATTTTATTTTATTTTGTATGTTTGTTACACCAATATATTTAAAAAGAAAATAAATGCATTTAATTAACTAAAAAGCTAAAAAGTTGAACACAAAATAAGTAAAGATATTATTAAATACATAAAAAAAATGAATGATTGAATAAATGGCTGGCAGGGAGGGAGGGAGGGAGGAAGGAAGGAAGGAAGGAAGGAAGGAAGGAAGGAAGGAAGGAAGGAAGGAAGGAAGGAAGGAAGGAAGGAAGGAAGGAAGGAAGGAAGGAAGGAAGGAAGGAAGGAAGGAAGCTAGCAAGGAAGCAAGCAAGGAAGCAAGGATGGTTCGATGGATGGATGGAAGAACGAACTCATGACCAAACGAACAAACCAATGAACTAACGCACGAACGTACAAAGTAACGAAACACAAAAGGACGGACGAAGGGATGGAAAGATTAATGAATGAATGAACGAATAAATAATTAAATAAAAAGCATAAAACATCAATACATAAATGAATGAATAAATGAATGAACGAACGAACGAACGAACGAATGAATGATCGAACAAACGAACGAACGAAAAAAAAAGAATTAACCAAAGAACAAACCAAAAAAGAACGAAATAAAAGAACAAACAAACGAACAAACAAACGAACGAACCGAGGAACGAACCAAAGAACGAACCAATCAACCAACAAACAATAAACAAACGAACAAACAAACGGATGGACGGACGGACGGATGAAACGATAAATGAATGAATTAATTAATAATTAGATAAATAGATGGGTAAATAATTAAAAAATTAATTAAATAAAATTACGTTCACACTTCTTTTTTTTTTGCTATAGCATACTTGAAATATAATTTAACTACATGTATCAACAAAAATGTTTTTCAATATTGTGAATCTGTTTTACATTTCACAGGTATTACAAATAAACCACGCGGTAACAATATTCACTTTAGCATTTATAATATTCAATCTAAAAATGTTCTAACTTCATTGAATAAAATATAAATATATAACCAATATTTCCATTCTTTATTGGTTTAAGACCTAAAAAGGCGTTTTTCTTTCATTATTCAATAAATACTCGAGAAGATCGAGATACCGTAGCCTAATCCCTTTTCCTTCGTTATCTATAAATAAACTATTTATGTATAGATCTTTGAGCCAGGTTATCTAGAGGATAACCCCATACCAAATGGTATGATGGTAATACCATTGCCTGTCCGTACAGGCTAACTCCGTTAACCTCAGCCCTGTTGAACAGACTAACTCGAGTCGTATCGGGTGTATTCCGGCCTAATTGTCAAAGCATTTTGGACCGCATAATGCCTTGTCGTACCTTATACCTCAGTCACAAATAGACACCGATCACCGTCCGATCAGCGGCCAACGTATTTTTCCGCTCATCCGGCTGGCGACCGGCCGATGATCGCACGGAAACCGGGCAAATTAGCATCGGGCGGCGTCTGGATTAATTTTAAGTCTTACTTAAAATGTTACCCGACGTCGGGCCCGGGAAGGAATCGAGTTGAGGTCGAAACAAGATCGGACGATCAACGCACGGATATCGCCCGGCGATCGCCCGACATCGGATTCATTGAACGTGTATCGGCAAAAGTAAAGGTATTTCCCAAAGGCATATACATCGGCCGGCGACCGTCTGATTGTCGGAGGGCCTCCGCACGATGCCCGACGGACGCCGGACGATGCTCGTTATGATACACGTACAATGAATCCGATGTCGGGCGCACGCCGGACGATAACCGTTCGTTGATCGACCGATTTTTTTTCGATCTCAACTCTTTTCCTTCCCGGGCCCGATGTCGGGTAAAACAAACTGTGATATAAAAAATTAATCCGGACGCCACCCGATGCTACAAATGACCAGATGTGCGCGCGATCATCGGCCGGCGCCAGCCCGATGAGTGGAAAAAAAACGTCGGCCACTGATTGGACGGTTATAGGTGTCTATTTGTGACTGAGGTTTTAAACTTTGTCACTCATCGGACGTCTCCGACGTGTCCAGTCTTCCCGATGCCTGGAGATCGGACACATCGGCCGGCGACCGGATTATTTGTGACTGAGGCATTAGGGAACCCCGCCAACTACTCATGCCATCACGCGTCACGTTGGCACTTGAATGTGCTACATGGACTTTGAATTTATACATTAAAACTTCGTTTACAAACGATATGTATATATACACAGTTTGAAAAATTTCTTTCTCATATATATAATATATACACGGTTTTTCGTCATTTTTTCGACATTTTTCCACAAATAGAGGATTTGTGAGCAACAAGCTACATATCGTTTAAATTATCTTTAAAGCTTTCCCGAATCATCACTTACTAGTTTCTGCTTGACAATCCATCTGGCATTCCCTACATCATGCTAACCAAAGAAAAGCTGTAATTCTTCCCTGCCAATACGAATCAAAGCTGCAGTTGAATGATGTCGGAATCATGCATATGCTCAAACTAAATTAAAGGAGACCTCAGATGCAAAAGTCCTCGTTGAAATGAACAAGAAGCCATCAAAGGTTGACCAGGAAAGTTTGCGTGGCATAAACATTACGGACGCAAACTACTGGACATCCACAGCCTGGTGCGAACTCGTAGAGATTTCTATCGTAAACTGTTTCCGGAAATGCCAATTAGTGGAAATAATCAGTGCTTCATCTCTGAGAGATAATGTAGTGTTTCTACATTTGAAAATGAGGACCACCCGGAGAATGACGTACCTCTAGTTTTTCTATGGGTTTTTAGGGGAAATAGACCGATTCTCACGGATGTAAGGTTGGTGACTATCACGCAACGTGCGACAACGACATATCCGGCTGGGATAAACCTGCCACCAAGATCGTTGAAGAGATGGAGACCGCACGGCAGGATGAGGAGGATGGCGCAGCACCCCCCCCCCATCCATCTCCGTCAGAAAAATTTGCGAATGCTTTGTAAGTTTGAAGAACGTTGCGCTTGCGATGAATGATGAGAAAATGCTCGGTTCCATTATCGGTGACCAGGGAGCTTTATTGAAGCATCTATCAGTCAGAGCTTTTCATCACGACGTAATATGTTCAGTTTGTTTTGAGTGAGAATGATCAGGGACCTATACAAACAATATAGTTGTATAGGTCCCTGGAATGATTGATTGTGGTTTGATATTCTTTTATTTGAGATGATTTGATATATTGAGATTGCTTTGATTGAGAATGACTGTATGTGGTTTGAAACATCCTTGAATTAAAACACTTATTAAAGATAACTCGTGCTAAACTTGTGTGGTTGTTTTAATGAAATGTATGTTTGTGTGATGTGTACACATATTTTTTAGCTTTTGGTGTCTGTTCCTTTAAATGAGAATGATTGAATAATATGATCTACCATTTTAAAAGTGCTCACTTGAGTACAGCAGCCACCCTCCTAACCACCTGTGCTTCCTACCGCAGGCTAGCCACTTTGAAAACTTCCCATACCTGCCGCTGAACAGTTTGGACTGTACATTGATCTATGCCGTGTCGAAACTGTCGACATAAAAAGGGATTTCGAAAAGCAACGCAATAACGAATGTTTTGATATATGTACTGGATTTATATTTTCAAATGTGTAGCCGCTTTACTGCAAACCCTTGGTTAAACAATTGAAAAGCGAAGCTCGATTTCGCATGATAGATTCAAGCGATGCACCAACTGCTGTCAACATATGATTTAACTGCATGCTTTTCCCATTTAAGATAACAAATAGAAATTTTACAAGTAAGCAATTGAAACAAAACAAATTAATTACAATATCAAATTACCTTTCGTATTTTCTCGTGGTGCATTTCAGCAGTCGTCATGCTTTGATTTTCCCGCCACACACACTAATTGTCTATTCATATACTGGTTTTATTTTCCCACGTGACCTTACTCTATGTGACTTCCGGTTTAAAAGAAAACAACAAAGGCGACATATTTATGGAAGAAAAACGACTGACAGGGAGGTATAAATCAATCAAGGACTAATTAACGCACACACACTCCTCTATGTTTAATATTCTCCTTTATTTATAACATTTGCTTATTATTGTGTTATAATTTAAAACTCAAACTATCAGATTTCCATTCGTACCTCACTATGTTCGTACTTTTTAATAATCACATTTGACACTCGTGAAAATAAAGTGCAATTACATTTCCGCGTTCGAGGATTCAGAACCATAATTGTAATGAGTGTTTGTTTCATTAATTTACAGTGATATTAATTGTATTTTATGACACGTCAAATATGCAGTCTTAAAAATATCGTCATACATTTGATTTTGAAGTATCGAGTGACCATACATTTGACAAATGTTATTCAAACAACTTTGGTTAAACTGACTCAACCAAATATAAATATGTAACACATACCTAGCAAACTATTAACATGATATTAATATAGCTACAAAATGCTTAAAAAGTATTAAAAATTAAAATGCACAGACATGTCTGATTGTCTGTTATCTCGAATCAATGAAAAACCATGACAACCTGGTGAAATACAACTCTTTACACAAAATTATTACATAAAAGCTTAGACATATGAAAAAGTATTAGCAGAAATGTTTTTCAATGAAAATCTGAAAAAAAATGATGACAATTTCTGTACCGGACAAGTGATTTTACTGTATTTGACCAGGGTTCCCTCTAGGCTTCAGAAAATTGTCGCCACTTACTTTTGCCAAATCCAAAAAGTTCTCGCCAAACTTGGTCCACATTGGGGCAAAAAAATCAAGTTAAAATAATGCAAACAAAAACATTGGTTATGAGTTCATTTAATAATGACACTTATTAAGATCCAATAATGTCACATTTAGAAAATTTAATAAGCAGTCTGCATATGTCCTGTTCGCTACAGCAGCTGTTTGGTGCCCTAAGTACAAAAAATCATACATAATATTAAGATAATAGTAATCAATTCAAGGGTAGTATATAAATAATATAAATGTGTTCTAGCATCTGAGCTACTACATAGGTCCCAGAACACTTTTTACGAGGTGTTATACTTAAACTTGAAATGTTCACGACTGAAACAGAAAAATCATGTCACATTTTTAAAGCACCAATCAATGTAAAGTGTTTTTATTGCCCTGTATCACACTGATCTTTAAAAAAGTTAAATAGTAAAACAATTGATACTTACCTTTTTTATTGTTAATTTTTGTCAAACTAAAAGTCCTTAATCTGCTGCGTATACTGTGACAAACACCAGGGCCCTCTCTTGCCGCCAGGTGAAGCCACCCACATCCCTCATGAGGGGGAATTTCGCATCGTTTTGGTTGAAAAGGGGAATTTTAAAAGATCTTTTCACCAACCATTCAACACCTGAAATTGCTATACTTTAATGTGATTTACATAAATATACATTTAATCAAAGGTTAGTAGCATTATACTAGCTGGCAACATAGGTATAAAAGTATGAAAAATAAAATATAAAAAAATTTGTTGGGGGGGGGGTATTATTAGCTAAAAAGGGGGAAAAAGTATATTTTTTTATGGGGGAAGCCGCCGATAAAAAGTGCAAAACGAGGGCCCTGAACACTTCACACTTCCTCGCATAGTTAGTATATTTCAAGGTTGTCTTATCTCTGAAGCCATAAAAATGATGACCAATTAACTTCTCACAACACCCCCAATAATTGTTTTGACCATAACATGCCACTTTGCAGCAGTCACCATGCTCCATTGATTTCAGCAGTGTCGCTTAAATAAATCATGCTGTAAAGCGACTGCTGTAAAGCGGCTGGTAAACGGAGCGTCTTATGTCATTTTAAGGAAATGTTTAGCAGACAATATGTGGATTTTCTAAAATCTCTATTTGCGAAATTTGTCACCAGAATTTTTAATTTGTCCCAATTGCTGACACAATGAGATTGGCCTCGTGAACCCTGTTTAACCTTAGATAAGCATTATATCACATTCTGTTTTGAGTGTTTTGTTTTAAGTACAGCCAAAAGGGATTGCGGATGACAAAATTCTATAGGCCAACATTAAAATATACTGGCATGAAGTATTTTTTATAATTTATTTACTTAAAGCGATTTGCAAATGTTTGTTTTGATCTTCAGGGCTTTCACAAGGATTCATATTACAAGACTTAGAATGAGTATTAAGTAGGGATGCAACAGGTTACAAAAAACACTAACCGGCTAACCTTTTATTGTAACCAGTTATTAACTGGTTAACTGAACAATCTTAAAAAGTAAAAATGTTAAGGTAGACTTTAAAGTAGCTATCTAAATTAAATTTTTATAAATTAAAAACTGCGTTTAGTGTTCAAGATTTTAACAATGTATGCTAATCTGGATAAAATTGTTGCTTATAAACACCTTATTTTCGCTAGCAATTAGTTTTAGAATTCTGTTAACAATACATCATATTTAGCTGTACAAGGAACGTCTCAACTGATTTTTATCATGAGTTAGATCAATTTGTCAATTACGTCTCTTATAATAGCCCACACTACCTGAAGTTGGCAAATTAAATTTTCAAGAGTAAAACAAAACAAAAGTGCCAATTATAAAAACGTAACCCCTGTTTGAAGCCTGAAATGTATTGATTTATCGCTAAATTACTGTGTTGGTTCACAGGAGGGAATCCCGTATTACAGGGTTGGCATATTGACCGGTCAATTGAGTATTGACTGGGCCAGCGGTCAATACCCGGTTAAAACCGGTCAATACTGGTCTTTTCTGGTCAATACTGGTCGATTGAAAATTGTAGCATTTAAACATTACAAAGGAGCCATTTTATATTAAATCAATAATTATTCTGTAATTGATAAACTTTTTTCTGAGTTATTTATTGTAAAAAATTCTTTAAAGCTGTACAAAGTTACATAAGGACTAAGGCAATATCTTTATCTCAGTATATCACATCTGTATTATTACTATTGTAGGTACCATAACATTTCACATATCTATTGATATATCTATTTGATAAGCAGATGGACAAACAGAACTCTTGTGTATTCTAGGGTTATAAATCTGGCCTCTTAGTTATTAATAAAATGCGTGCAGTGTTATGTCTCTGATATTGACAATTAACCCTTACAATGCGGGAACCGAATTTTGAAGGCCTTTGCAAATAGTTTGGATCCAGACTGTTTGCTATTCTGATAGTATTCTTTGAAAAAAAATCGAAGAAAATGCGAATTTTAGAAATTCAGCAGACGACATTTTAGCAGACGACAAATTTCCCAGCATGCAAAGGGTTAAGCAAATCTGCCCTTAGGCTATTTCATATCACTCACACAAGAAGATTACATTGTACTTGCTATTAATTTAATAGTTACTTCTAACTTGTTTCCTTTCTGTATTAAGAGTTTTTTTTTCCCTTTCATATTAAAAAGTTCAATTGGTATTCAAATGAATAAACAATCAAAGTTCTTGATTTTGCCAACAAATAATGTTTTCCAATTGTGGGTCTACTCTTCTTTTCAATTATTTTTTTCTTTTAATAATTTTTTCTTATTATGTTTTTTATTCAATAAAAATTGAAGTTTTTTTCACTATTTTGTTTTAAAAGTATTTAAAGAAATCAATGTAAAAAAACATGACAAGTAAGGATTGTGTCAAAAACGTGCCATTTAAGGCCCTATCATCAGTTTTGGGTGCCCCAACCTGTATAGGTGAGAAGACTGTTAGAAGACTGTGGGGACAGTGGGGTATGAGGAACAACTCATACACAGTAATTGACAGGTTCTTGTTGAATCAAGCACAGAATTATCTGAGCATCATAATTCATTAGAATTGAAAAAAAGTCCAATCAACCAGAAAAATCCAAAAATTGACCAACTTTGACTTATTTGCAAAATTTTGAGAGATTGGCCTACAAATTGCATGAACAGGTATAAAATAGTGGGTATTAATAGCTTAAGACATTATTGGCAACATGTCTGTTTAATTTATATTATCAATATTGTTTAATTAGGCATGGAATATAAATTAAAATTGGGGGTAAAGTTCAATCGACCAGTATTGACCAGTAATGACCACTTCGGGAGTATTGACCGGGGCGGTTTTAACCGGTAAAAACCGCTGGTTTAAACCGGGGGCGGTCGATTGGTGCCAACCCTGCCGTATTATTATGTCCCCCACTATAGTAGTGGGGGACATATTGTTTTTGCCCTGTCTGTCTGTTGGTCTGTTGGTCTGTCTGTCTGTTTGCGCCAACTTTAACATTTTGCAATAACTTTTGCTATATTGAAGATAGCAACTTCATATTTGGCATGCATGTGTATCGCATGAAGCTGCACATTTTGAGTGGTGAAAGGTCAAGGTCAAGGTCATCCTTCAAGGTCAGAGGTCAAATATATGTGGCCAAAATCGCTCATTTTATGAATACTTTTGCAATATTGAAGATAGCAACTTGATATTTGGCATGCATGTGTATCTCATGGAGCTGCAAATTTTGAGTGGTGAAAGGTCAAGGTCATCCTTCAAGGTCAGAGGTCAATTATATGTGGCCAAAATCGCTCATTTTATGAATACTTTTGCAATATTGAAGATAGCAACTTGATATTTAGCATGCATGTGCATCTCATGGAGCTGCTCATTTTTAGTGGTGAAAGGTCAAGGTCAAGGTCATCCTTCAAGGTCAGAGGTCAAATATATGTGGCCCAAATCGCTTATTTTATGAATACTTTTGCAATATTGAAGATAGCAACTTGATATTTGGCATGCATGTGTATCTCATGGAGCTGCACATTTTGAGTGGTGAAAGGTCAAGGTCATCCTTCACAAGGTCAAGGTCATCCTACAATGTCAAGCATCATATAGGGGGACATTGTGTTTCACAAACACATCTTGTTTATATATTTTTTTGTATATATGCCATAATAGAAATATATAGCATATATAAAAAAAAATAATAAGGGATTCCCTCCTGTGTGTTGGTTTACACGTTATTGTCCCCTACCGGTTTCACCAGAGTGGACTTATGGTTTGCGCTCTGTGTGTCCGTCAGTCTGTGAGTCTGTCACACTTTTCTGTATCCTGCGATAGCTTTAAAAGTTCTTCATATTTTTATGCCCCCCTTCGAAGAAGAGGGGGTATATTGTTTTGCACATGTCCGTCGGTCCGTCCATCGAATGGTTGCCGGATGATAACTCAAGAACGCTTATGCCTAGGATCATGAAACTTCATAGGTACATTGATAATGACTCGCAGATGACCCCTATTGATTTTTAGGTCACTAGGTCAAGGTGACTAACCAGTAAAATGGTTTCCAGATGATAACTAAAGAACACTCACGCCTAGGATCATGAAACTTCATAGGTACATTGATCATGACTCGCAGATGACCCCTATTGATTTACAGGTCCCTAGGTCAAAGGTCAAGGTGACTCGACACAGAAAAATGGTTTTCGGATGATAACTCAAGAATACTTACGCCTAGGATCATGAAACTTCATAGGTACATTGATCATGACTTGCAGATGACCCCTATTGATTTTCAGGTCACTAGGTCAAAGGTCAAGGTCACGGTGACTCGAACCAGTAAAATGGTTTCCGGATAATAACTCAAGAACGCTTACGCCTAGGATCGTGAAACTTCATAGGTACATTGATTAGACTGGCAGATGACCCCTATTGATTTTCAGGTCACTAGGTCAAGGTGACTAAACAGTAAAATGGTTTCCAGATGATAACTAAAGAACGCTCACGCCTAGGATCATGAAACTTCATAGGTACATTGATCATGACTCGCAGATGACCCCTATTGATTTTCAGGTCCCTAGGTCAAAGGTCAAGGTGACTCGACACATAAAAATGGTTTTCGGATGATAACTCAAGAACACTTACGCCTAGGATCATGAAACTTCATTGGTACATTGATCATGACTTGCAGATGACCCCTATTGATTTTCAGGTCACTAGGTCAAAGGTCAAGGTCACAGTGACTCGAACCAGTAAAATGGTTTGCGGATAATAACTCAAGAACGCTTACGCCTAGGATCGTGAAACTTCATAGGTACATTGATTAGACTGGCAGATGACCCCTATTGATTTTCAGGTCACTAGGTTAAAGGTCAAGGTCACAGTGACTCGAAACAGTAAAATGGTTTCAGGATGATAAATCAAGAATGCTTACGCCTAGGATCATGAAACTTCATAGGTACATTGATAATGACTGGCAAATCACCCCTATTGATTTTCAGGTCACTAGGTCAAAGGTCAAGGTCACAGTCTGACAGCCCATATGGGGGCATGCATGTTTTACAAACAGCCCTTGTTATACATTTTACTTTCTATGTTTAATTTTTTAACCTCTAACATTATTAAATATCTGACAAACCAATAAAACAGGTATGTTCAAAGAATGAGTGTATTAATATTTTAAATATGCACAGATGATTAGTGTTTGGCCGGTTGACTAGCATGTTTTCATTTATTTTCATTCTTCTTGTGTTTTTGTATTGTGTATCTATAAATATATGATCAATAATATCTAATAAAGCGAAATAAGGGACGAAATCTGGCGCAATTGACTTGCATGCGTTGCAGCTAAGAACTGCCCAGAAAAAGGCATTCACTATCTTTGATTTCATTAATATAACTTTTTATCTTTCATCAACATCAACCACAATCAAAGCCGTACATCTTTAAAAGACATTTCTTGTTCCTTATATGGCTATAGTATAAAACGTTAACATACTAGAAGTCACATATTTAGTTCAATTCGTTGAGTTCGGATAATGCTGAAGGATTTTGGGTAGGTATAGGGGATATGTTCATTCAATCATCAGTTTCGGCCAAAATGTATATTTTCCACCCAAAATGAAAAAAAACAATATCCGTCAAATGCAATTTCCTAAACAATTTATTATCCCTATTGAAAATAGTACACAAAAGTCAAAATCCTTACCAATTAACAAGGGCTGTTTGTAAAACATGCATGCCCCCCATATGGGCTGTCCGTTGTAGTGGCAGCCATTGTGTGAATACGTTTTTTGTCACTGTGACCTTGACCTTTGACCTAGTGACCTGCAAATCAATAGGGGTCATCTGCAAAACGATCAATGTACCTATGAAGTGTCATGATCCTAGGCAAAAGCGTTCTTGAGTTATCATCCGAAAATCATTTTACTATTTCGGGTCATGGTGACCTTGACCTTTGACCTAGTGACCTCAAAATCAATAGGGGTCATCTGCGAGTCATGATCAATCTACCCACGAAGTTTCATGATCCTAGGCGTATGCGTTCTTGAGTTATCATCCGGAAACCATTATACTATTTCTGGTCACAGTGACCTTGACCTTTGACCTAGTGACCTCAAAATCAATAGGGGTCATCTGCGAGTCATGATCAATCTACCCATGAAGTTTCATGATCCTAGGCGTATGCGTTCTTGAGTTATCATCCGGAAACCATTTTACTATTTCGGGTCACCGTGACCTTGACATTTGACCTAGTGACCTCAAAATCAATAGGGGTCATCTGCTAGTCATGATCAATGTACCAATGAAGTTTCATGATCCTAGGCGTAAGTGTTCTTGAGTTATCATCTGACAACCACCTGGTGGACGGACCGACAGACCGACCGACAGACCGACCGACATGAGCAAAGCAATAAAGCAATAATTATGCCCCCCTTCTTCGAAGGGGGGCATAATTATGTGTACATTATAAAATAAAGTAATTCATGAAGACTTTTAGAAAAAAATCATGGCATCAGCGATAGAATTGGTATAATTAAATGCACAAAAAAAATGTTAAATGTTATAAAAGGAAATTATTCTTTTAAGAGTTGTTTAATAAAACATCTGCCAGTTAAACATTTCTTAAAAAAAGGTGCTAAATTTATATGCATTTAGTTTTATGTTCTATTGAATGTTGCTTAAAAATCATCAAAGGGTAATTTCTTGCAGCTCTTTTAAGGGGAACACAAAGGTGTGACTGCCAATTTAATTTTGCGGTGTAATTATTGCTTATAGAGTGTCATGGGAGATGCTTGTTTTTCAGAGCTAAACGACCAGCCAAGCCTCCAGAGGATGGCAGCTGGGATTGCAGTGTCTGCACATACAAAAATTCAGCTGAGGCATACAAGTGTGAAATGTGCGATGTCCGTAAAGGCACATCAACCAGGTAAGCTGCTGTTGCTGGGTTTGACAGGAAGATAGGGGTTTGTTGTCATAGAAACTTGGAAAGAACTAGGAACACAAAAGCTACAAGGTCCTGCTGAATATCAGCAGTGCGGAAAAACTGAAGTGAGTTAATGTAAACGAAATGTATAAAACAATTATTTTCTCTCTGTGACTAACATATTGTGTTAAACAATTATATTCTTTTCTTACCGACTGCCCACTTTGTTGTCTTACAGGGTCGAAAATTAATATTGTAATATTGAACTCCCTTGCACGCATTTAATACATCCAAAAGAATTTCATAAAAAAGAACAGCCGATCTACTTTTTAAAATGCCAATGCTGCATTCCACAACAGATCTCTTACATTTTTGTGCCCTTTAATATGCAAAAATAATTGTAAAATCTGTGTGATGATTAATTTTATCTTTCGTACTAGAAGCATTATGTCATGGTCTGGAACAAATGGGTGATATACCACTGATAAAAGCAACAGTCTTTTAAATTAATTGAGGACCCGTCAATGCAATGTTACCAATATAATGATCCACTATATATAAACATCATTATTATATAACTTGATAGTTTTATATGAAATTTAATGTATAAAAAACATTTTATGAGAGTTAAAAACTATATTTACAGTCAGTATTTACATTACGGTAACCAGATATTCACTTATAAACACCCAAGGGACTTGACATTATGCTCAGGTTTTGGAGGGGGTGGGTGGGTGAGCATTTATATGAGGTCAAATGAATGACGTTATTTTATAAGAAAATCGTAGAAACTTAGACCGTGTTGCTCATTATAAAAAGATTTTTGTGAAAGATTCATATTTAGCTTGAGATGTGCTTTTATAAGGTTATTCGTGTTTATTATGAAACATCTGGTAAAATGTACTAATTTATATCATTATCCCCCGCCATAGGCAGAGGGATATTGTATTGGTGTTGTCCGTCCGTCTTTCCGTCCAGAGCCATATCTGAAACTTGATATGAGTATATATATGGATAAGTGGATTATGCACGCCAAATGGCATTGTACAACATCTGTTAATAACTAAGTTAAGGCCCTTTGTATCTTGAAAAAATGCTTTTTTTGTGTGTGTCCGTAGCCATATCTTGGAAGTGCTTTGGCGGATTTCATTGAAACTTGGTATGAGTATATATATGGATAAATCATCCGATTTAAATACCGAGGATGATGCATGCTAAATGGCATTGTACACCATCCCCTTCTCAAAAAAGTGTGTGAAATGTACGTTTTACGTACGTTTTGCGTGCGTTAAACGTGGCGGTATTGGCACTGCGTTTTTTGTGCGCTTTTTCTTACCGAGTGAGTTTTTAACAAAAATAAACAAACAAGAAAATGTGCGCTTTTTGTGGATAAATGTGCGCTTAATGTGCGTTAAACGTGTGCTTTTTATAAGTGTGTTCAACGTGCGCTTTTATGTGCGTTAAATGTGCGTTAAACGTGCGCTTTTTATATAAGTGCGTTTTTGACTACCATTTATGTGTGTAAAATGTGCCCTTTTAAGTGCGTTAAATGTGTGCTTTTTGTGAGTTAAATGTGCGCTTTTTTTATTTAAAAAGCGCACATTTAACTCACAAAAAGCGCAGTTATAACCCACATAAAAGCGCACATTTGTGTTAAAGTGCGTTTTTATGTGCGTTAAATGTGCGTTAAACGTGCGCTTTTTATAAGTGCGTTTTTGACTGCCATTTATGTTTGTAAAATGTGCACTTTTAAGTGCGTTAAATGTGCGCTTTTTGTGAGTTAAATGTGCGCTTTTTTATTTAAAAAGCGCACATTTAACTCACGAAAAGCGCAGTTATGACCCACATAAAAGCGCACACGTGTGTTAAATGTGCGCTTTTATGTGCGTTAAATGTGCGCTTTTTAAATAAAAATAAAGCGCACATTTAACTCACAAAAAGCGCACATTTAACGCACGTTAAGCGCAGTTATAACCCACACAAAACGCACAATTTACGCAAATGAATGGCAGCAAAAAACGCACTCACAAAAGGCACACATGTGCGTTAAAGGTGCATCTTTTGTCTTAACAGTTGATTCAATTATATGCTGTTAAAAGTTTTTTTTAATTCAGATATGCAATAAAAACCAATAATTATATAAACATATATATTTGTGTATTTTAATAATTACAAGATAATTCAATTTTATACTTTAATGAACACCAACATTTTTTAACATACATGAGTAATTAAATACAATGGCAATTTGATGAAATAAATATAAACATAATTTGATTATAAATAAACAAAAAATAATAGCATACTATAATAACATGTACAGTATATACACACGAACAGCTATATACATAAGAAGATGCATATCAATCAAGGCCTTTCAGCATTTCTTTGAGGCAGCGGAGTGCAGCTCTCATCTTTCTCTCCAAGTCTGCCACTAGCTGGTCAAACTTCTTTGCAACAATTATACTGTCATGGCCTTTGCGCGATGCGTCTCGTGCATGATCTCATTTGTTCAGGTCCTGAAAGATATTTTATAATGTAAGTGTTGAATATTGCTGTTATGGTAATCTTGTTGCTATAAAAATTATAAATTTAAATCAAAACTAGTTTGTTTGCTTGTTGTTTTTGGTTGTTTATTTTGCAATTTTAATCCCCTGATCACATGTGACTTAACGCTTTTCATAAATAAATACGTTTGATAGAAAATACTGTTCGAAAATGTACCAAGAAACGTGGTCTCATTTTGCTGTGTGGACTGGTCGGAAGTGTGACACCTTTAAAATGCAATAACCAGTACCCTGTATAGTTTTACCTCTAAACAAATCCAGCTTTTCTTGGTCAAGGAGAGGGCGCAGTTTTCCCACTCCTGTTCTCCTCATGTCGGCCAGCTTGTGCAGGGTAAAACCTGGTATTCAAGTCCATACATCAGGTAGTCTCTTTTTTGCTCCCATTTTTGGCAGGCGATGCGATGATGCACATTCTTTCCATGGGGTTTAACCTATAAATTTTAAAGTTCTCATTTAATATGGGGGAAAAATCTGTTCATTAATGACCAAAAATAGGTATAAATAACTTTAAGATGACAATAACCATAAAATACGGCCATAATAATTCAAATGGTGTTGTTTTTCTTTAAAATTGCATTACATTTACTCATCCATTTACATTTCCCAGTGACAATACATAAATATGATAATGATCATTATTAATTTAATAAACTAAATAAAAAAGGGATGCAGAATTGAAAATACGAACCTGTTACAACAGACTGTTCTTCAGTATCCCAAAAATACAGGCAGTTGTTGAACTAGACCATATCACTTTATATGTCTTTAACCACCCACTTTTAATCTCCTTTATTGTTGATTTACACATTGTAGTAAATACACATTTTTTTCATCACACAATACTTCATGCTGAAAGTATTTCAAGACATTTTACACTAAAATAATAAGTCTTAATTCTAGCTTAGTCAGTTGCTGATGCTGCTTGTTTTCAAAAAATAACTTCCTATCTGTGGTTCTCAAATACATGTAGATGGTGCCTGAACAAATCAAAAGTATATCAACACCCCTTAGTTAGGCTTAGATGGAGGACTGATAGGGACTGGCTATTCTCTTATCTGATACCATGCTGTGTCTAAGCCAAAAATTGCATAATTTGAGAAATACTGATAAGGCAGTCATTTCAACACCAAAATATTTATTGAATAATACACAGCACCCTTAACACATTATATTTAATTGTAAATATTTAAATATAACATGCTGAATGGTTTTAGCAAATAATATTAATAGTATAAATATTATTTTAATTGCCTTTTAAAATGTATGTTTATGGTCAATGTGGTAGACATTAATTGTATTAGGGTATAAATATCAGTATAAGAAAGTTCAAATACTTATTTATGTTGAGGAAATATAATTGATACTATCAAGCCCACATAATACTTTTGACACTTTCAATATTTTTAATTAGTTACACACAGTCTGATATAGGTGGAAATTTTTAGAAATGTTTGAGATTAAAACGTAAGCAATAGGGTATGCATTGAAATTGTATGATAAAGTATGTAAACATTAAACAGGTTAATATGGACAACCAGTAATTATTCAAACTGCCCCTTATATTATTACAGGTTACTGAGATATATGTCTATGTTTAATCATTTGATGTAAATAAATTGTTAGAGCCTGCAACAATTTTGTTTCTTGTTCAATTTCTGTACAACATTTGCTAAACGGTTGTTAAAGACGCACTTTTTAAGAAGTGTGTTTAACATGTGTCTTTTTAGATACATCCTTTTAAAACAGATCATATGATAAAAACGCACTTATGAAATAAAAGACTAACTTATGCTTAAAAAAGACGCACATCAAAATAGAAAAACGCACTTTTGTGAGAAAAAACCCACATCTGTAAACCTTAAAACACACTTCTTAGATAAAAGACGCATTTCCTAAATAAAAGACGCACTTCTTAGATAAAAAACACACATTTTGCTCACATCTACACTCAAAAGCGCACTTACAGATGAAGAAAACACACAAAAAACGCACTTCCTAAATAAAAGACGCACTTCTTAGATAAAAAACACACATTTTGCTCACATCTACACTCAAAAGCGCACTTACAGATGAAGAAAACACACAAAAAACGCACTTTTTCACTAAAATAACGCACTTGAAAAGCAAAAACGCACAAAAAGCGCACTTAAATGCACTTGTGATCACTGAAAACGCACATATTAACAAAAAACACACAATTAACGCACTTTTAAGTGCGCTAAATGTGTGTTTTGGTAAAAAGTGCGTTTGACAAGGGTCTGTTAATAATGGAGTAATGGCCCTTTATATCTTGAAAAAATGCTTTTTTGAGTGTCAAATACAACACTTTTTAGTCCACAAGCATATTTGCTGGGGATATCAGTTCAACGAATTTGCTTGTTATATTTGCAAATATATTGCTACTTATTAATTATGACTGAATAAATGCTATTACCCACAAGAAAATGACTGCTTAAGTAATAGTGACTGTGCAATAATACTACATATATGAAACATCTAGTGATGGTTTTTGTTAGCATATACATGTATATGCACTTATTCAACACAGAGTTCTTACCAAGTCTGTTTGAACGTGGTGTAAGATAATTTACTATGGTTAAAATAAAAGAGAATTTCATCAAATGGACGTCTTAATGTCCATAGCACTTCATAATCATGTTTGCATACAAGAACCAGTCCTGTAAAAGAACCCAATTAATGTAAAGTATGTGTACAGAAAGTTGTATGTGTCTGGTGTACTAAATGATGACCGGTACATTTCATTATTGTTTAAATTAAGATAAACAAAAAAAAGAAGGGAAGAAGAGTAATTGAAATAAGACGTTTAGTGATATTTTGATGTGAAATGATTGGAAAAGACAATATTTATTTATTTTAAGCTAGAACTAATCAGTTAACAGTGGAAATGATGAACATATTTTATTTGTTTTTAAAAATAAAAACTAGTAATTGATAGATAACCAGCTATTATCTAGAAGTAGGCACCTAATAAGCCATTGCTTTTTTCCTTCTTTACCAAGGGCCTTATATAGGCCCCTTCCCCAAAGAGAAAGGCCCCTTCCCCAAAGAGAATTTCTTTAATATGATGCAAATTTCCCCAAATTTCAAGTTTACTTTAGGAAATTTATTCCTCTTTTTCAGTTCTGTTGATATTTTTTTTCCCAAAATGGGAGGCCAGGCCCTTTCCTATAATCAAGAAGAAAAAAACTGTTAGTATAATAGATTGTGACATGTAGTACTACATGTAGTAAGTTTTACAACCCTTTCAACGCAACATGGGTGTGGAAGTTCCATATGATGTTAATCCGTTCATTGCATCTCAATCCAGCATGTTGAGGACATGTCTGGATATGAGGGGAGACCGCCTGCAGTAGACTTTTGCCCTTGTGAATTTTATCAATAATCACATGAAAAATGGCATTAAAAGGCATAATTAAGGATAGTTGTGTTTAATATTTTATGCATTTTTTTATATGAATATTTGGATACTATTTTAAGCAGAACACTGTGAAGGGATTGCTTAAAACAACACGATAAAATTAGGTGTAGTTTTGTCATTAATATAATGCCTGTGTCATAAGTGCATATATCAATCACAAAAGACAAAAGGTCAGTCATTCACATGTCATGTATTAATATTTATTGCTTGGGCATCAGATGTGATGAATATAGATTTAGAACATATTGTGGGTTTTAATAGCCATGGTTTTTGTTCCATTAGAATTGAGGTTTTTACTGTCATGATGTATCAGATATTAATGAAAAAGCATGGCATTTAAAGTAAATATTACTGTGAACATAGACAATTAATTTATCTTACCTTAATAGAAGGGAGTGCCCTATGAATTGAACATGCACATGTATTTGTATCTGGGGTTACTGACCCCATCTGTACTGGCACTAATACTAGAGAAAGAAATCAAAGTACTGACAGTACTGGTGTGACGATGCTTTTGATATAAAAGAATCTATTTAAGTTTATTTACATCACCGCAATTGTGTATGTGGGTACGAAAATTTTGGGTAGAAAAAAAATGGGTACGAAAATTTTGGGTAAAAAAATTATGCGAAAAAAAACTGTGTACGAAAAAAGGTTTGGTTACAAAAAAAAATTGGGGTAGGAAAAAAAAATGGGTACGCACAAAATTTGGGTACGAGCAAAAATTTGGGTACAAAAAAAAACTGGGTACGAAAAAATTGGGTTCGACAAATGTAGGGTACGAAAAAAAAATTGCGGGTACGGGGAAGTAGTTCCCATGGGGAACTTGATCCATTCAGCGAAACCGTAAGGCGGGTTTCATTCTCGATCAAATATAACTTTAATTTCTTTATAAAAGATATTCGACGTGTATTTTCTGTACCACTTATCTTAAAAAAAAACGTTCTGTTACAGTAAAACGTTTCTGGGTTATAACATTACGTTTCAGCATATAAATTCAAAACTTGACATGCTCTTCAATTACACCATGCTCTTTAATTTCACCCATGTATATCATACCAAACTTTATATTTCGTGAATTCCTTTCCTAAGTTAATGATGATATGTGTACAGACGTGATTTCACATGCCCATGTGCATGAACATATAATTTTTCTCTTTTGATTATTGTTTTTTTCTCTAATTCAATAAGCTTAGGCATGTTTGTTCGTTAAGTACGGCAATAATTTCATGATGATTCCCGAAAGTAGTTATGAGCACATAGTCGTAAGAGCACTAAATACGTAAGTTCGCCCATGAACACATGGTAGGGTTAACTAAATCTCTGCGATATGACCTAATATGTGTTTAAAACAGCAAACAATATCCAACAAACAAATGAATTATCAAACATAGTATGAACACTGATGCACAGGTGATTAGCGTGTGGCTATGATATAAATAAGTGAAAACATCATTTTGAATGATAAATAATCTTATTATAACGAAAAATCAACTTTTCTGGAAAAAAAATCACTATCAAATATATAGATTTTTCGTTATAATATGATTACTTATCATTCAAAATGATGTTTTAACTAATTAATATCATAGCCACACGCTAATCCCTGTGTACTGATGTGGCCCTGTAATTTCTGTTTGAAAAGTTTATTAAATATACAAAATGAGAAAGCACCCATAAGAGAGAGTTTCACAGCTGTCATACAGATATTATGCTGTTTATATACCATAGTCGCTATACAATAATTCGTTTTCTTTACACTCATGATTGGGTTGAAAGTTAAATATACACGTTTTCATTCGCAATTTATTTACTGAATCACGACAAATGTCAAATACATTACAGAAAATGCATAGTTGTTTCATTGATCTATAAACATATAATGGATTGAATAAAGCTGATTTAAAATTAACGTCATCAAACTATTATTAAATCTTTTTCCCAGAATATGCTGTCCTATTTATAGCTGAGCTTCCTATACCTTTATCAATGATAATTAGCGAGGTATGCCAATTAGAAAAATCGAGCTATCTCAATCGGACTGGCTCCGTCTTTTACATAGGTCGCCATTGTGAAGAATTTTTTCATGGTATGATAACTTAGACGAGCTGCTTCGCAGCATCGTCAAAAAGGTATAAAACTGTAAACTAATTTGAGCTATTGTTATGCAGCTTCATTTAAAACAAAAAATCTGGACAATTAGGGATGAAATGTTTTTGGATGGATTTTTTACTGTTACTGAACAGTAAAAATGGAAAAAAAAAAGAAATACTAGTAGGTCTCCTGCTTAAATGTATTAATGAAAACATTAAATTTTTGTGGTCAAATGTTGTTTTTAGGGATTGAAAGGAATATAATAAATTCTGACCAGATTATTTGAATTTAATGCAAAGAAACTGCCAAAACTTGTTAAATTGTAAATTTTCAACTGAGGTTTCTTGCCAGAGACTTTGCTGTATTTTGATAAAAGCTGCCATCAGTTAAGATAGTGCACCTCTAATGGGCACATATCCAAGGCCCCAAATTAAAATTTGCCCTTTACCGACCGACCCACTATTTACCCCCCGACCCAAAAAAAATTATTGTGATTTCTGAAAACGTATTTTTTAATTTTTGTTTGTTTCGCCGATCATAAAAGAGCCGACTGCAATATTTAATCGTGTGCGTATTTATATCCCTGTCCATTATTATCGCCCCTGACCGATCTAGGTCGCTCCGATGGTTGGAATTTCATATGCCCCAGAATAGACAGTAATGCAAGCGTCTATAACCAGCATCGCGATCGGCTGTGTTCCGTGAAAATGGCCGAACGACATCATACTTAACTATTGGTTCGCGAAAGTGGTCGGATAAATGCGAGTTTACGTTCGTTGCACACATGTTGTTAACGTGATCCAAGATAGCGGACAATTAAAAGAAATAACGATGCTCAGCGAGGACAAATGACTATCGAATTTACGACGGACATCATATAATTAGTATGGATTAATGAAAAGAGCGTGTCATTCTACGATGGAGCATACGTTTTAGATACAAATAAAACTCCCTTTCTTTTGGAAATGTATGAACTGAATGTCACAGAACAAGTGTTTGAAAATTGGAATGCAGTCTACCAGCAAAGAAAAATACATCTAACAGTTACAGGATTATCGTTCGAAAATGCAAAATAAAAGACAAACATGATTTGATTTATATGCAAGTGGATCTGTGTTTAATCAGATTCATGTGCATATTCTGCTTTATTATGTTTGCCACTCTAAACAGTTTACTGTAATAGCATGTTAGTGAAATGGATATGTAAAGGTAAATTTATTTAATATATTAATGTCTCTTAGCCTAAATACATCGACAACACTCAAGTATATATGTTTAAAGCGTTAATATATCCACAAACTGAAACTTAACACCCTTAATATTCCCCAAATCAAGTTTTCATGCTTATGTTAGTTGCAATAATACAACTCCCAGCTATTGACCCTCTGAGCTGTATGTATGTACTCATAAAAGCTCAGAGCATTCAAGAAGAACTAATGCTTATGTTCAGTTTGCCCTTTTATGAATTTACTTTGCCATGCTGAGACTATGCACTAACCGGTCAAACACTTAAAATTGAGGCCTGTAAAAATTTCAACTGGCCTGTGTTTCTCCTGGTAGGCAAGTCTGGCCTGTAAAATGTGACAATCTTTCGCCATGTCTGAAATTTTCCATTAAAGGCTTTGGGCTGTCTTTCTACACTCCTTCAAATTCAATGCTTGTTGCATGCTAATTAAGCCCAATTTAAGGGAAAGGTTTAAGTTAACAAGGGCTGTTTGTAAAACATGCATGCCCCCCATACGGGCTCTCCGTTGTAGTGACAACCATTGTGTGAATATGTTTTTTGTCACTGTGACCTTGACCTTTGACCTAGTGACCTGAAAATCAATAGGGGTCAACTGCCAGTCATGATCAATGTACCTTTGAAGTTTCATGATCCTAGCCATAAGCGTTCTTGAGTTATCATCCGGAAACCATTTTACTATTTCGGATCACTGTGACCTTGACCTTTGACCTGGTGACCTGAAAATCAATAGGGGTCATCTGCGAGTCATGATCAATCTACCTATCAAGTTTCATGATCCTAAGCCTAAGCGTTCTTGAGTTATCATCTGGAAACCATTTTATTATTTCGGGTCACCATGACCTTGACCTTTGACCTAGTGACCTCAAAATCAATAGGGGTCATCTGCGAGTCATGATCAATGTACCTATGAAGTTTCATGATCCTAGGCCCAAGCGTTCATGAGTTATCATCTGGAAACCACCTGGTGGACGGACCGACCGACAGACCGACATGTGCAAAGCCATATACCCCCTCTTCTTCGAAGGGGGGCATAAAAATAAACGCTGTCTGGCAGTCAAATAATGACAAATGCATTTGAGCAATTAACAAAACATAATGAACACATATTTGATGTAATAACACACAAGCATGCATTTGATATTAATATATGCAAGAAACAGCAAACAAGATAATGTTAAGCTACATAGGGCTTCGTACACTGCAACAGTGCTTTAATAACAGTGTTTTAAATATTCATAGACTATTAGTGTATTAAAAATATAATTTCTCAAATAAAATAAAATAATTTTCCTACCTACCTACTCACCTGTACAATTTAGGGTCGGTAAAGGGCAAACCAACAATATTTTAATTGTGGCCCAAATATAATCTAATTAATTATTTTCTTAATCAGCATCATTTCCCTGAACTACATGCAAATTTGTAGGTAGGCTTTCCATGCTTTTTAAAAAAATATACTGATTTTTTCAAAACCACCCCTAAGCTCGGCTTTTGTCCAGTTTATTTTCACCCATGGGGTATATAAATGGTTCCATAATTCATTCAAAGTTCCAAATATGGGCATGCAGTTGGTGTTTACAGATGCAGTAAAGGTGTTTAAAGTTTAAACAAGATGAAATATGTATTTTTTTACAGACATTTATTTTTTACAAATTTTTATCTATGGAAGAGCGCCATGAAATGTAAGTTATTTCAGTCAAGTAAAAATTGGGTCGGTTTAAAACAAAGTGTCATAAAATTCAAAATAGTATAATTTTAGTTATATTTTAAACGTAGTTTTGATAGAAACACTATATACAGCAAAATACCAAGAAATAGACAGATTTACCATTTACTTTTTAAAATAAAAATAAAAAGGCAACATGCACCATTCGTATTTTCAGCAGTAAATCATCCAATTTAGCCATAACGTTGTTTTAATTTAAAAAATTGAAGGATGTGCATAAAAATTTCAACATATTTTACAATAAACATAGCATATAATGCTATATTACATCAAATTACGTTAGAAAAGAAATAAAACGCGTCGCAAAAAGTATTCGATGTCAGCAGGATTCGAATCTGTGCGGGAGATCCCAAAAGATTTGCAGTCCATCACCTTAACCACTCAGTTACGACAACTTCACATTTTTGTGCTAGCTTAAATTACATATCCATAAGTAAACAGGTAAAAAGGCATGTCGATCTTTGAAGAAATGGCGAAATCGTATTTTTTCAGATGATATTTTGATCAAAGTCAATATTTATTGTGAAAATAATGTATTCTAAACGTAAAAATATATCAGAATTCGAAGTTTGAAAAAAATAAAATGCATATTCTCTCGGAAATAACCTATCATTGAAGATCGGCAATGATCGTAAAATAAATCGTGGGAAATCATTACGTGTGCGCTACCTTAATGAGATGATAATTGGCATAGGGTAGCATATCTGGGAAGGTAATGTGAGCAATGCTGTTCACACATGGTGTTTAAGCTATTGTCAAAGAACATTGACGTGTTATTTTTAGTTCAGCGTCTTGAAATGAGGAAAAACATGATCGCCAGTGGGCGGGGCAAGAAAAAATAACTTTATAGTCCAATCCTTATGAAACTAGGTCAGAACATTTGTTCTAATGATATCTCAGCAGAGTTTGAAAAATGGTGTGGTGGGTTGAAAAGCTGTAGGCTATAGGGGGCAATGTGGTTTTCCTTATATGGCTGTGTGAAACCTTATTAATGCTATATTGGTAGCATTTATTGCCCAATCTTAATGAAACTGTGTCAGAACATTTGTCCCAATAAAATCTAGGCTGAAATTGAAACTGGGTCAAGTGTGGTCAATAAAAAAATGCTATAGAATGTGCATTTTTAGCTCACCTGATTGCTCAGGTGAGTTTTTGTGACCGGTCTTTGTCTGTCGTCCGTCCATCCGTTAGCATTTGTTCGTAAACACCCTAGAAACCACATTTCTTGTCCGATCTTCATGAAACTTGGTCAGAAGCTTTGTCCCAATGAAATCTCGGTCGAGTTTGAAACTGGGTAGTGTCGGGTCAAAAACTAGGTCACTAGGTCAAAAAAAGGCAGTTTTCTCTATTTGGCTATAGAAAAACCTTGTAAACACTCCAGAACTCACAATTTTTGTCCAATCATCATGAAAGTTGGTCAAAACATTGGTTTTATTGATATTTTGGATGAGTTTGAAAATGGTCCAGATCAGTGAAAAAACATGGCCGCCAGTGGGCGGGGCATTTTTCTCTATATGTATATTAAGTGGCAGTTTTCCCTATTTGGCTATAGAGAAACCTTGCAAACACTTTAGAAGTCACAATTTTTGCCCAATCATCGTGAAAGTTGGTCAAAACATTGGTTTTATTGATATCTCGGACGAGTTCAAAAATGGTCCAGATCGCCGAAAAAACATGGCCGCCAGTGGATCGGCATTTTTCTCTATATGTCTATAGTGAAAACATGTGAACACTCTAGAAGTCACATTTTCGGCCCAATTTTCATGAAATTTGGTCAAAATGTTTGCCTTAATGATATGTTGGTTGAGTTCAAAAGTGGTTCCGGTCCGTTGACAAACATGGCCGCCAGTGGGCAGGGCAGTTTTCCTTATTTGGCTATAGAAAACCCTTGAAAACACTCTTGAAGTCACATTTTATGCCCAATCATCATGAAAGTTGGTCAAAACATTGGTTTTATTGATATCTCAGACGAGTTTGAAAATAGTCCAGATCGGTGAAAAAACATGGCTGCCAGTGGGCAGGGCATTTTTCTCTATATGTATATAGTGAAAACATGTGAACACTAGAAGCAGGGGTTTTTATCTGATTTTGGGAAAAGGGCCTGGCCTTTTTTGGGGGAAAAAATCACGCGAAACGCCGGATTTTGGGGAAATTAAGGAAAGTCTTAAATAATCAATTCAACATATTTTGCTGTTTTTAAAACAAAATTAAGGCAACAGAAAATTTAATTATGCAATATGTTATATTTTCTACACTGGATCAGGTTAACTTATGTATTTAAAGTTAAAAAAAAAAAAAAAAAAAAAAAAAAAATTCTGCGAAAAAAATGAAGTCTGGGGGAAAATTTACCTGCTGAGGGGAAAAAAAAATCTGAGGGGAAAGGGCCGATTTTTGGCGGGTCCCAAAGAAGGAAAAAAAGCCCTGCTAGAAGTCACATTTTTGGCCCAATTTTCATGAAATTTGGTCAGAACATTTGTTTCCTTGATACAAGAGTTGTGTTAAAAAATGGTTCCGGTCAGTTGAATAAAATGGCTGTGGGGGGGGGGGGGGCAGTTTTCTTATATTTATATGGTAAAAAAAGCTTGTGAACACTGAACACTCTAGAAGTCACATTATTTGCCCAATCATCATGAAACTTGGTGAAAAGATTGGTTTTATATATCTCTCAGATGAGTTTGCAAATGGTCCCGATCGGTAAAAAAACATGGCCGCAAAGGGGTGGGACAGTTTTCCTTATGTTACTTGAGAGAAACCTTGTGTTCGAACACTAAAGAAGTCACATTTTTGCCTAATTGTCGTGAAACTTAGTCAATAGGTTGGTTTTATTGATTTCTCTGACAAGTTGGAAAATTGCTCAGATCAGTGAAACACACTTTTTAGCTAACCTGATTGCTCAGGTGAGGTTTTAGGATTGGTCTTTGTCCGCCGTCCGTCCACATTTGGTTTGTAAACACTCTAGCATTCACATTTCTTAAGCATTCTTTATCAAAGTTGCTGAAAGATCTCGGTCAAGTTGGATAATGGGCAAAATCACATAATTTATGTCATAATTATTGCCCTTAATTTGTCCAAATTTTCATTATATTATACAAAATCCTTGTAAACACTCTAGAGGTACAATTTTGTTTCAGATTTTATGAATCTTGGTCATAATATTTATTTTTGTAAGCAATTAAGTTTGATGTTTGGTAAGGGGGGTAACCAGGTCAAATCTTACAAAAAAAATAACACTCCATACACCAGAATTTTGGTTCAATAATTATGAAACTTGACCAGGATGTTTGTCTGGACAATATCTAGGTCAAGTTTGACATTTTGTAAAGATTGAATGAACCGACTCCTCTCAGGTGAGTGAACTAGGGCCATCTTGGCCCTCTTGTTTACCCAATCTTCCTGAAGCATGGTCAGAACATTTGTTCTGATATAATAATGTCTCAGACAAGTTTGACAATGGTTTGGGGCTTGGGGCCCATTGAAAAATATGGCTGCCAAGGGGACTAGGGGAGGCAAAATTTTCCTGGTAAAGCTATACAAAATGTAGTCCTAGTATAGCTATAGTGAAGCCATGTTAACACTCTAGAAGTCAAATTTTTAGTCCAATCTTAATGAAACTAATGGTCTGAAAATATTTTCTTATATCTCTGCCAAGTTTAAAAGAGGGATTAAAAAATTTTCTGCTGATATCTGGGTGAAGTTTGAAAGTTGGTGATGTGAGGTAAAAACTAGGTCATATGGTCAAGTAAAAGAAAAAGCTTGTTAGAACTACAGAAGTCACATTTCAAGTCTTCTTGAAACCTGGTACAGATATCTGATCTAATGATATATGAAAATATATTAATATGAAAATATGCGACAAAATGAATGTTTATGTTTCATAAAGTACTGTAATAATAAGTTTTAGGACACTTGAAATTAATGATATTTTTCAGTGTCTGAAAATTTAGATACCAACAGTAAAATACCTCGCAATATAGTATAAATTACTGTAACATATGTTTCCCTTTAAGCTGTTTGGTGAAACAAATGTCTTTTACCGGTATAGATAGCTATTTATCCAATAATGCACATTTAATTGTCCATTGCCCTCCTGTTGTAAAAATGTATTATATGTAATCAGAAACAATGTTACCCAGCAAGATAGAATTCTGGCAAAATAGCAATCTAAAAAAAACTTTAAAAAAAATTTAGAGTCATGAAGAAAACACATTTTGGCTAAAAACAGGGTGTCGGAAAATTTTGAGTGTCGGAAAAGAGTATAGATAAGGTCCTTCCATCTCTGGTGAGGGCCTTAGGGCCCATAGCCCTCTTTGTCAAGGATGCCTATACATGTAGGATGAGATTGTTTGTGCTATATGTGGCAGTTAAAAACAGTTCTTAATCACAGACATTCCTAAATTGGGACATTTGAGATAGAGGTTTAAAAATCTTATATTCAAATATATTTGAACAATGAAAAACAAATCTTCGAATATCATTTCAGCTCTTTTTCCGATCTCTAGCTGTTACTTGTAAAAAAATGTCTTGAAGAAAATTTTAACCTATTTAAATCTTCTCCCCTTCAATGACACATCAGTGTTTTACCATATGATTATACCATCCTAAACTTCAGTTACCCCTTATGACATTTAACATAAAATAATAGATCTTGATTTCTTTTTCTTCTCCAGGAAGCCACGCCTAAATCAGCAGCTGGTGGCCCAACAGGTTGCCCAGCAGTATGCGGTCCCCCTATCCCCAGGGCCCGGGTCTCCCCTTGCGGAGGACGATAATGACCCTGTATACCCTGACCCAGATCCCCGACCTGTTCACAATCATGACCGGTTTGAACCCCCACCACCCCCGAAACATGTCATCAAAAAAGAGAAGTCTGCCCCAGCTGCTAGTTTCCATGGAAGCAAGGGGGAGAAGTCATCTGCTCAACTGAACAAGTCGAATTCACAGACAAAACTCAACAAAAAAATAAAAAAAAGAGATATAGACAGGTAAATGGAGATTTGTTTTGTGGTAAAACTTTTACAGCTTTTTTATACCCCTGCTCGGAGGGGTTATACTGCAGTCATTATATTGGTTTGTGGTTCGGTCAGTTTGTCAGTCTGTGAGTTCCGATAAAATCTGTCTGTTGAATTAACTGCACTTCCGCATTTCTCAAGCGGATTATTTGAAACTTATGTCATGATTTTAATTTCCTGAGATATATTGTTTCCAACAGCTTTACAATTTATTTTAAATAAACAAATTATGCGTATGTTTCTGAAACATGCATTTTTCTTTAAAAGAAAATCTTGCGTCTTTATCAGGGTTTCACTGGCAAAAAACCATTGCGCCGCATGATCAGAATTGTCATCACAACTTTTTATGTCTGTTTTGCAATTTTTGTTCAATAATGCAGTCCAACCAGCCAACACACTGTTTCAATATTGATACTTATTGATATTTAATCCTTTATTCTAGAAGAACTTGTATATGTTTAAAACAGAGTATATACTCCATAGATATCTGTTTTCTTCCCAAACAGGAAGAGCATTACCTAAATTAGGTTAAAAGCCACAGGGCAAGATATCCTTTCACAAATGATTAAGATTTTACGATGACAACCACGTAATGTAACAGTGATTTACAGGTGTGTTCTCAGATAGCATTTTGTCAAAAGTAATCTGCATTCAGTCAAATCCAAACAAAACAAATGTTTACTGGACAGCAGGTCCCTTAAAATCGGAACAAGTACAGAACCTCCTCATTTTTACAGGACCTTAAAGGGGCTTTTTCACAGATTTTGGCATGTTTTGAAGTTTGTCATTAAATGCTTTATATTGATAAATGTAAACATTAAATTTTAAAAGCTCCAATAAAATATCAAAAATAAAATTTAAAAAAGGGAAAAAAAGTAGCCCGCAGCAGGGCTCGAACCAGTGACCCACTGAATCCTGAAGTAAAAACGCATTAGCCAACTGAGCTATCCTGCCAAGCATACACGTACATACTGGCGTATTTTATACATTATATAAGCAATATTCGTAGTTTCACAAATTCAAACGACAACAACAGAACTCTCCAAATTATTCAATCGTTTCGCGTTGCAACGCTTTATAATTTTTAGGTTTTTAAATCGTCAAATGATGCATATAATGGCTATATTAGACCATTGCAAATGTTCAGTAATACTGTTTCCTCACAAATATCATAACTTAACGAAAATTTGCGATTCTGAAACAACTTTTTCAATTTTGTCAATTTACCAAACCGTGAAAAGATCCCTTTAAGGCTATAGAAAATTAATTATTAATTTTAACCGGTTTCACACCTGCGTAAAACTCAAGAACAAGTCAGCGATCCAAAAATGAAAGTAGCCGATAGTTGTAGAGTTGGAGTGCGTATGTCAGCTATATGTATATAGTCTGATCAAGATGGCCTTAAATTAGTTTAACCGGTTTCACACCTTCGTAAAACTCAAGAACAAGTCAGCGTTCCAAAAATGAAAGTAGCCGATTGTTGTAGAGTTGGAGTGCGTATGTCAGCTATATGTATATAGTCTGATCAAGATGGCCTTAAATTAGGATGGCCTAAATTAATGACGACCAGCCTTTTTAATGCCTGGAGATTTACAACCGAGATCATGACGGCGCAAATGATGAAGATAATTATAATGAGTTACTGTTGCAATTCCAAACACACACATTGATATTTGCATCATTTAACTCTTTCAGTGCGGGAACCGAATTTTGAAGGCCTTTGCAAACAGTTTGGATCCAGATGAGACACCACAGAACGTGGCATCTCATCTGGATCCAAACTGTTTGCTATTTTGATAGTATTCTTTGAAACAAAATGAAGAAAATGCTTATTTTAGAAATTCAGCAGACGACATTTTAGCAGATGACAAATTTCCCAGCATGCAAAGGGTTAATAATCAGAATACTTTGTAGACTGGAAATAATTGGATTAGGCAATATGTTGTTATTTGAAAACTGCAAAAAGTGATTACATTTTTTTAACCAGGTTTTCCGAAGGAAAAAACTGGTTATTAGATTGGCGAATGCGGGCGGGCTGGCTGGCTGGCGGGCTGGCTGGCTGGCGGGCTGGCAGAATAAGCTTGTCCGGGCCATAACTATGTCGTTCATTGTCAGATTTTAAAATCATTTGGCACATTTGTTCACCATCATTGGACGGTGTGTCGCGCGAAATAATTACGTCGATATCTCCAAGGTCAAGGTCACACTTTGAGTTCAAAGGTCAAAAATGGCCATAAATGAGCTTGTCCGAGCCATAACTATGTCGTTCATCGTCAGATTTTAAAATCATTTGGCACATTTGTTCACCATCATTGGACGGTGTGTCGCGCGAAATAATTACGTCGATATCTCCAAGGTCAAGGTCACACTTTGAGTTCAAAGGTCAAAAATGGCCATAAATGAGCTTGTCCTGGCCATAACTATGTCATTCATTGTGAGATTTTAAAATCATTTGGCACATTTGTTCACCATCATGGGACGGTGTGTCCCACGAAAGAATCACGTCAATATCTCCAATGTCAAGGTCGCCATGACTAAAAATAGATTTAAAAAAAAAAAAAAAACTTACAAAGGGGGTTAATTTTTTTTGGTCATTTCAAAAGTTCAGTTTGAGTTTTCTCCCTTTATCAGATTTTTTTTTCACAATGAAAACCTGGTTTTGTGACAATTTTGTCCCTTGTTCTTACTTAAAATCATGAACTAAAAAATGATCATCAGTATGCAGACAAATTAACTTCATTTCATGTTTATATATAAAAAAAGTAACCAGATCACATCAATTGGCACGAACATTGTAATTTTTTTTATCTTGGTGGTGTTAGTTGAGGGGGGTACACATTCCAAGAGTCACACAACTTCCTAGACTAGGGCCTCTGAGAAAAAAATTATGGCTTGGCATCTTACGTCAACAACTTTTCCATTGAAAGTGTCTGGCACATTTAAAATACTGGAAACCTCTGAAGGAACGCTTCAAGGATGGACCTCTAAAAAATTCCTGTGAATTCCCTGATATCTTGCATAAGCAACTTCTCCAATTGAAAGTGTTTAGCAGGTTTTAAGTAACCTTTGAAATTGACCACCTCATGTCTTGGGTTTGCTGTGTGTTTCATTAACTTTAAGTTTGTTACCTCTAAAGGGGCCAAATTTTTTTTCCAATCTGTAAGTGTTTTTTGCATGATGGCATTTGAAGGAAATTGGCATCAAATATAATCATATCGAGACAGCATAACCTGTTGAATGCACTTACCCAATGTTGCTTGCTTGAAGGTTAAGGTGGCAAAGAACTCTTGGAATATAACGTTTCTGTTCACACCATAATTGTATTGTCAAGCGTGATGTTTTAAAATAAATTGGCATTAATGCTCTGGTTAAGATTAATGTACAACATCTCCAGTTCACTGTTTCTACTACTGATTTTCATTTGAAACTGTTTGGGGTCATTGCTTGCGGTCTTTGAGAAAGTGCTTTAACCTGACCTGCAATTTAGCCATATAATGCCCCTTTTTGTGACTTCTATTGAAGGAATTCATTCAGTTGAAACTTAATGTGTATGGAATCATTGTGTTAAGTCACTGACCAAATTCCATAACTCTGACTTGCAATTTATCAGAATTGTGCCTCTGACTTGTATTCAAGAAATTAGAAAATATTAAACATCTGGGTATCACAGTTTCTACTACATGTATTCAATTGAAACAGCAAACAAATTTGTGGGGTCACTGACAGAGTTCCCTAACTCTTACTTGCACCTAGCAAAATTATACCCCTGTTTGTTCTTTCAAAATTGTTTAAGGTAACGTGACAACCACTCAATTTTCACTGTTTCTTCTACAGGAAATGTATAGCTTCTTAATGCATCAAGGTATGATACCATAACCATTTTACAATAGTTTTTTTCCTTTATCTGGCTGTGTGTCACAGGTAAACCTCAGGTCTTTTGGGTCAAGGTACTGAGTCAAATGTTACACATTTTGATTAAATATATTCCTTATTTTGTAAGGGTTCTTCCATACATTGAGGGATTTTCAAATGCCCCGATTTTATTTTTTAATCGTGTTAGGCATTGAGGCACATGCACGATTCATGTCTCCATGGCTCTGATTGGGGTCGAAAAAATGTTGAAGCTCGCCATCTTTTAATAGCATAGTAATCGCAGTTAATCCCTAAAAATATCTTTTTATAAACTTTATTTTGGTAGAGGAAATTAAATTTTGGTGGCTGGTATAAACACAGATAGCTGAATGACGAACAACAATTATCCTTTCATACCATCTTTTAATAAAACCTCCTTAATATAATACAAATAATAAAGCATCTTAAAAAACTTCTACTTCATATTGAATTTTTTTATTTCGGAGCTTTTTAGCTCACCTAATTGCTCAGGTGAGCTTTTGTGACCGGTCTTTGTCCGTCGTATGTTCGTCCGTCCGTCTGTTAACATTTGCTCGTAAACACTCTAGAGGCCACATTTCTTGTCCCATCTTCATGAAACTTTGTCAGAAGCTTTGTCCCAATGAAATCGCGGCCGAGTTCGAAACTGGGTTGTGCCGGGTCAAAAACAAGGTCACTAGGCCAAAAAAAAGAAAAACCTTGTAAACACTGTAGAAGTCACATTTCATGCCCAATCTTTATGTAACTTTGTCAAAATGTTTGTCTTAATGATATCTTGGTTGAGTTCAAAAGTGGTTCCGATCCGTCGAAAAACATGGCCGCCAGTGGGCAGGGCAGTTTTCCTTATTTGGCTATAGAGAAACCTTGTAAACACTCTAGAAGTCACAATTTTTGCCCAATCATCATGAAAGTTGTTCAAAACATTGGTTGAATTGATGTCTCGGACGAGTTTGAAAATGGTCGGGATCGGTGAAAATATGGCGGCCAGTGGGCGGGGCATTTTTCTCTATATGTATTTAGTGAAAACATGTGAACACAGTAGAAGTCACATTTTTGGCCCAATTTTCATGAAATTTGCTCAGAACATTTGTTTCCTTGATACGAGAGTTGAGCTTAAAAATGGTTCCGGTCAGTTGAATAACATGGCTGCTGGGAGGGGGGAAGTTTTCTCATTATGCCCCCCCCCCCTTTCGAAGAAGAGAGGGTATGTTGTTTTTCTCATGTTGGTCCGTCCGTCCACCAGATGGTTTCCGGATGATAACTCAAGAGCGCTTATGCCAAGGATCATGAAACTTCATAGGTACATTGATCATGACTCGCAGATGACCCCTATTGATTTTAAGGTCACTTGGTCGAAGGTCAAGGTCACGATGACCCGAAATAGTAAAATGGTCTCTGGATGATAACTCAAGAACACTTATGCCTAGGATCATGAAACTTCATAGATACATTGATCATGACTCGGAGATGACCCCTATTGATTTTCAGGTCACTAGGTCAAAGGTCAAGGTCACGGTGACCCAAAGCAGTAAAATAGTTTCCGGATGATGTAACTCAAGAATGCTTATGCCTAGGAGTATGAAACTTCATAGGTACCGGTACATTGATAATGACTGGCAGATGACCCCTATTGATTTTCAGGTCACTAGGTCAAAGGTCAAGGTCACAATGACCCCAAATAGTAAAATGGTTTCCGGATGATAACTCAAGAACACTTATGCCTAGGATCATGAAACTTCAAAGGTACAGGGCTTAACACTAACTTTTTTTTCAACTAGCCCATTCAGGCTAGTAAATGCAGAACCTACTAGCCCTGACCAATCTTTCATGTGCCCCGACCAAAGTATTATCAAAACGTTTATATTTATCATTTAACTTATATTTTCTTGTGGGTTGAGGTGCGCAATTATGATTCAATCATTCTTATTAGCTTGCCTTACTAATGCTAATGAATTCAATATTCATCTAATTAAGACATCTATTTGTAATCTTCACGCCATTTCGGGTGAAATTTCCTTGTGTTTTTTTTCCTCATACTTTCTTTTACTTTCCTCCTTCCCTTTTCTTTTCTTATCTGAGGAACCCCCCATCCCCACCCGTAAAGCATTACTAAAACAACGACATGAACGTTAAAACCTTTTTACCTAGATTGCCGCGGTTGCTGTCTGACAACAAACGGTAAAAGAATCTTAGGTGTCGCAAAATAACAAATAACGTGTTACGGTAGTCGTAACAATTGTACAAGGT